>NW_020954625.1:4229192-4255046 GCF_900497805.2 Vombatus ursinus | reverse complement strand
GTGTGTGTGTGTGTGTGTGTGTGTGTGTGTGTGTGTGTGTGTGTGTGCTGTGGTGTGGTATGTGTATATGTGTGTATGGTATGGGGTATATGTGTATATTTGTGTGATCTGTGTGTGGTATGGAGTGTATATATGTGTAGTGAGTGTGTGTGTGTGTGTGTGTGTGTGTGTGTGTGTGTGCTGAGACCTTGTGTGTGCCTTTCCTGAAAGGCTGTCCGTGGAATCTTTAGGGGTCCATGGGCCTGAGGTTAAGGACCCCAGTCCGTCTCACCTCCTAGAATTCTTTCTGTTCTCCTCTGCAGCTCTGTCCCTTGATAGGTCTCAATGCTTGTGTGCCTCTGCCCACGTGTGTGTTTCTTGGTTCAGGTCTTTGTCTTTGTGTGACTCACATGTCCCTGGCTCCAGCCCTTCTAAGTCCCTGTAGGGGCCTGGGGTTCTGAGAAGAGTGTGCTTCTGAGGCTTCTTTGAGAATAGAGCCGGATTGGGACTGAGCTATCTAGGCTCTTCAACTCTGGAACCTTGGGAAAGTCCCTTCCCTCTGAGCCTTAGTTTTATGCTACGTGAAATGGGAGGGTTGGACCAGAGAACCTCTGAGAGGCAACAGAGTGCAGCAAAGAGTGTGTTCAATCTGGAGTAAGAGGACCCGGTTTCAAATTCCGGCTTGGATGCTTTCTCCCTGTGTAACCCTGGGCAAGTCTGGGCCTTGGCTTCCTTCTCTTTAAATCTGGCAGTTGGCCTGGATGGCCTCAAGTCCCTAATGACTCGAAATTTATGCTCCCTTCAAGTTTTAGACTGGAACTCGAACCCAGGGCTTCTTCCTCTGCCATATTCTACTGACTTTCCACTGGGGCTTATAAGTACTATGGAGGTGCCGGACATGGTCCCCATTCTCAGGGAGCTGATGGTCTAGCTGGGGAGATGAGGCTAACCCAGGAGACGCTTGGAGGCTAGCACCAGGGCTCAAGTCCTTCAGAGCAGAGTATTGGAGGAGGTGGCTGCTGCCGTGATTCTGGGAGGCCTGCATCATTTCTGAGGAATTCTTCCTAGAAAAGGTAGGCCTTAAACTAGGAGAGCAAGGAATAGTTTACCTTTCAGATCTATGGAGAAGGGAAGAATTTATGACCAAACAAGAGATAGAGAACATTTTGAAATACAAAATGGATGATTTTGATTACATTAAATTGAAAAGTTTTTGCACAAATAAAGTCAATGCAGAAAGCTGGGAAATAATTTTTACAGCCAATGTCTGTGATAAAGGCCTCATTTCTAAAATATATAGAGAACTGAATCGAATTTATAAGAATGCAAGTCATTTCCTAGTTGATAAATGGTCAAAGGATATGAACAGGCAGTTTTCAGTGGAAGAAATTAAAGCTATCTATAGTCATGTGAAAAAATGCTCAGTATCGATTAGAGAAATGAAAATCAAAACAAGTCTGAGGTACCACATCACCCATATTAGATTGACTAACATGACAAAACGGGAAAATGAAAAATGTTAGAGAAGATGTGGGAAAATTGGAACACTAATGCATTAATCCTGGAGTTGTGAACCGATCCAGCCATTCTGGAGAACAGTTAGAACTCTGCCCAAAGGGCTATAAAACTGTGTATACCCTTTGACCCAGCAATAGCACTTCTAGGGCTATATCCCAAGGAGATCATAAAAATGGGAAAGGGACCCACATGTACAAAAATATTTATGCCAGCTCTCTTTGTGGTGGCAAGGAATTGAAATTGAGGGGATGTCTATCAGTTGGGGAATGACTGAACAAGTTGTGGCATATGAATGTAATGGAATACTATTGGGCTATAAGAAATGATGAGTAGGTGGACTTCAGAAAAACTGGAAAAGCTTGTATGGTCTGATGCAGAGTGAAGTGAGCAGAACCAGGAGAACGTTGTACACAGTAACAACCACATTGTGTGATGACTGACCTTAATAGACTCAGCTCTTCTCAGCAATGCACGGATTTATGACAACTCCAAAAGATTTAGGATGGAAAATGCTGTCCAAATCTAGAGAAAGAACTATGGAGTCTGAATGAAGATGGAAGCAGACTATTTGCTCTCCTTTTGTTGTTTTGTTTTGTTTCTTCTTTCTCAGGGTTCCTCCCATTAGCTCTGATTCTTCTTCATATCATGACTAATGTGAAAATGTTTAATATCAATGTATAAGTAGAGACTATATCAGATTGCACGCTGTCTTGGGGAGGGGGGAGGAGAGAGGAGGAGAAAATGTAAAACTCAATATCTTATGGAAGTGAATGTTGAAAACTCAAAATAAATAAATTAATTATTTAAAAAAAATAAAAGGCAGGTGTTGAAGTGGCCATTGAAAGATGGTTCTGATTTTGGAGAGGATTTGGAGAGGATTTTGGAGAGGGGAAGGACTTTCCAGGCAGGAGAAGAGGTGTACACCGATCTAGAAGAGACTTGGAAGTCATCTCGTCCTATCCCCTCCTTTTACAGATGGGGAAATTGAGGCCCAGAGAAGTAGAGGAACTTGCAAAGTCCCACAGGGAGCTAGAAGCAAAGCCAGAGTGATTGGCGTGAGTTTGGAGACCCTGAAGGAGCTAAGTTTCTCCTCCCTTCTCAGGTCGCCAGCTGGTGGGCTGTCTCCCGGGTTACCGCGCCACTCCTTTGGTAGTGACTTGGAACATCAGGGCAGGGATGTGGGAATGCAGGCCTGCCTTGGTATAGGGCCCTTTGGGAGGGGAGCCAGAGGTTTACTAAGAATAGACCCCAAATGATAGCTCTAGTCTTGAAACGGGCAACCTCTGCCCTCACCAGAGCTCATGCTCCCTGCTCCCCTCCTGCCTGGACCAAGTCCTTCAGCCCAGCTTTTAATGTTTCCTGTAACTGTTGCTTAGCTCTGGGCCTGAGGGTGGGCTGGCCACTTCCTTAGCCTTGGCTTAGAGGAGCGTCTCCTTCTGGCAATGGACTGGGGTGCCCCAACACTGTCAGCTGACTCCCTGCCACATCCCCTTCTGGGGGGCTCACGGGGCTAGCTGAGTTAGACGGTGAGAGCTTCCCATTTCCCAAAACTCTGAGGATTTTTTATGTAGTCAGGCCCTGTTGTCCAGGACGCCTTGGTTTCCCTTTGAGATTCCTTTGACTCTTTTTCTCACTTTAAGGCGCCCACTGCCCTGCTAGGGCCCTCCTTATCATCCATCATAGCAAGTCAAAGCTGGAAGAGTCCTCAGCCCATCCCCCTCAGGTAGGGAGCTGAGCCTTAGAGAGGAGTGACTCTCCCTGGGCGACAGGTTGAGCGCAGGGATACACACCCAGGGGCCTGAGTCTTGTTTCTCTGTCCCATCCTCTCGGGCAGCCCATCTCAGAATCCCACCTTGGACCCTCCATCCACCCTTGCTTTCTGGACCCTTTTCTCCTCCCTTTCCCCAGGCATTGCCTCCCTCTCACTCGGCTTGTAGGCTAGTTAGATAGTGGCACCCCAAACGCTGCCTTTCTGACGTGGAGTATTAGGCCCTATGGGAGGAGAGTAGAAGAGGTCACTGTGAGCAGGCCTTGCTCACACCATCCGTATTGACTGGTCACCTACCATGAGGGTCGGAAAAAGAGCCTTGGGCTGGGGCCAGAAGTCACAGGGTTAGTATCTCTGGGACAAAAGGGAGCTCAGAGACCACCTGGTCCAGTCTACACTTGAATGTACGTCTCCTCTGCCAACGTGCCCAGCATGGACCCCAGTCCTCTCGCCATCTTGGTCACTTTCCTTTGGATGCTGTCTGGCTTATCCATGTGGTGCCCAGAATTGAACAAATATTGCAGTTGAGGGAGTCTAACCAAGGGAGAGAAAAAAAGGTGATCACCTCTTGTGTTTGTCTTGACACAGCCTAGGATCTGATTGTTTTTTTGGTTACTATCTCATATTGTTGACTCATTGAGTGTGTAGCTCACTAAAACCCCCAGATCTTTTTCAGATGCTAGTGCCTCTCCCACAGTTTACCTTGTATATACTTAGATGTGTTCTCCTCTGGTAGAGAATGTAAGCTTCTTGAGTTCAAACACTTTTTCACTTTTGTCTTTATATCTCTGAAGTCTGGCACAGTGCCTGGAAAGTCAAGTTGACATGCATTTATTAAGCACCTACTATGTGTCAGGTACTGTGCTAAGCTGTGGGCATATGAAGACAAAAAAAAGAAACAGCCCCAGCCCTCGAGGAGCTTTTGTTCTATGGAGGAGACAACATGAGGTTCATTCCAATTTTAGATACCTGATCTCATGTGCTCAAGAAAATATATACAAGTTAATTTTTTGGGGTGGGGGAAAGGCACCAGTGGCCAGAGGGATTGGGAAAGACTTCCTGGAGAAGGGGACCCTGGGGCTGAGCTTTTAAAATTTTTTTTAAATTTAAATTTTTTTATTTTCACATTGGTCATGTTGTAAAGAAGAATTAGAACCAATAGGAGGAACCACAAGAAAGAAGAAACAAAACAGAAGAAAAAAAAGAGCAAATAGTATGCTTTGATCTGCATTCAGACTCCATGGGTGAAGTCAATCCCTAGTTGATCATTCCATAAAGTTGCTGTTACTGTGTACAACGTTCTCTTGGTTCTGCTCACTTCACTTGGCATCAGTCCATACAAGTCCTTCCAGGTTTTTCTGAAGTCCACCTGTTCATCATTTCTTATGGCACAATAGTATTCCATTACATTCATACACCACAACTTGTTCAGCCATTCCCCATTTGATGGGCATCCCCTCAATTTCCAATTCTTTGCCACTGCATATAGAGCTGCTATAAATATTTTTGTACATGTTGGTCCTTTTCCTGTTTGGATGCAGCCCTAGAAGTGCTATTGCTGGGTCAAAGGGTATGCACATTTTTATAGCCTGGGGCTGAGCTTTGAAGGGAATTCTTAGAGGGGAGCTTAGGAAAGGAGGATGAGGAGGACAGCCAGGGCCAAGGTGTGGAGATGAGGATGGACTAGCATGTGGAAGAAACAGCCAAGGAGACTGGGCAGTAAAGAAAGTTAAGGGGAATACTGTAATCAGTAATCAGTGATCAGAGAGCCAGGCCTGGAGTCAGGAAGACCTGAGTTCAAATCTGGCCTCAGACATTTACTAGCTGGGTGACCCTGGGCAAGTCACTTACCCCTGTTTGCCTCAGTTTCCTCATCTGTAAAATGAGCTAGAGAAAGAAATGGCAAACCACTCTAGTATCTCTGCCAAGAAAACCCCCAAATGAGGTGACAAACAGTCGGACAGGACTGAACAACAGCAAGGCTGAAAAGGTAGAATGGGGTCAGGTTGTGAACAGCCTTAAGTGCCAAACAGAAATGTTTTGTATCTGATCCTGTAAGTAATAGGGAGCCGCTGGAGCTTAATTGTTCGAGCAAATGACACGGTCAGATTTGTGCTCTGGGAAAATTCCTTTGGCACCTGTGTGGAGGCACCGAAGAAGAACTTGGGTGGATTACTATTTATTTACAACTGTAATAACAATGACAGGTCCCATTATCCTCTGACTCCTCGGGTGCTTTGGGCAATTCCAGATCAAAGAATGAGAGTCCTGGCAGAATTCCTGTCCTGCAGCTGGACCCCTCCAAGGATCAAGGTCTCATGGCCCGATGGAAAAAACCCTCTTTCATTTTCCGTCCCCTTGCTTCCCCAGTGGCTGGTAGCAGGAGGGGAGGGAAAGAGGAAGGGGTGTCGCCTCAAGTGACCCTTCAGGGAAGGGGCAGGGCCCTACCCGAGAGACTCCCCTTATCCTGCTCTCCACACTTTCCAAACCCAACAGGGACAGGGAAATACCTGCATGGGGAGCAAAGAACTGAAATCCTGATCCTGGCTCTCTCCCCAGCGCTGAGCTCCAGAGGAGAAACCGAGCCCAGCAGGAGGAGCTTTGAAGTCTGAAAATGAAAGGGGGGGCGAGTTGAGCGGGAAAGTCTTTTGTCTTTTGGTTAAGCCAGCAGCTACTCCATTCCCCCTTCCTGACTCGTAGGAGCAGAGATCTGGGGCTGGAAGGGACCATCAGGGCCAACTTTCATTTTACACATGAGAGACCTAGGCCCAGAGAGCCCCATGAAGCCAGGGCCCCCAGGGCAAAGCACTGGTCCCTGTATGTGAGTGGGTGCTGCCTCAGTGTAGGGTGTAGAGGGGCTGGACTCTGGTCTGTGGGCTCAGGAAGGACCTTGGACCATCTTCTTCAGCTCTCTCTATTTTATGTAATGGGGAAACCGAGGCCCAGAGAGGGGTAGCTACTTGGCCAATGCCACCCCGATAGTAAGTACCAATCTGGGCACAGGTTCCCTGACCCCACATAGTCAGGGGCTGTTTCTTAGGTCCCCAGTCTCCTCCGTCCAGCACTGAATCTTTTCCTTACATGTCTCCTCTATGGTGCCTGCTGAAGGGTTGGTTCCGTGAGGGGCTCAGTTAATATTTGTTGAGTGTCTCCTAAGACAGACTTCCATGATTCCCCAGTTTTCCTCCGAACTCCTGACCCATCCAGGACAAAAAGGAAGCAGGAGGCTAGAGCAAGAGCCAGGTGGGACCTTAGAAATGATCTGGTCCAGCCTCCTCGTTTTCAGATGACGGAGCCCCAGAGAGGGCGAGTGACAGAGATGGTCAGTGTAAGAGGTAGCATTTGAACTCAGGTCCTCCAATACCAAATCAGTTCTCTTTTGGGAAGGAGGAAGGAAAGGAAGCCCTGCTGTTTATAAGTGGAGGGGGTAATGCTTGAACCATTAATGCCCCAGCGGTCAGCTTGCCCACAGAGACTGATGCCTGTTATGTCTGGGCTATTCAGAGGAGCCTCTTGCTTTGGTGAAGAACCTGGCCCGTCCATCCCATTGCCTCAGCATGACTTTGAAAGGTCCAAGTCACATCCTTTTATTCCCCCTTAATGGCCAAGAGTTAGTGGAAGGAGAGTTTGGTGGGGGCTGGGGAGGGTGGGGCCTTGGCCAAAATTGTGACATCACTGAGCAAACCCTAGCATCTCTTGGCTTCTCCCTTCTTGGTGTCTCCCATTGTGGACTCTAAACGGAAGAGATCCTTGGGGTCATCTGTCCTTGGGCAGGCATCCCTTTTACTTAGTCTGTTTCAGGGATGGGGAACTCACTACCACGCAGGGTAACTCATTCCATTTTTGAACAGCTCTCATTGTTAGAGTTAAAAAAAACATTGTACAGAAACTCACCTCTCTGCACCTTCCAGCCATTGGTTCTTGTCTAGTATGAGCAGAATGACTCAGACCTCTCCTGCACAGAATAGAGAGCCTGGCATATACCTGAAAATAGGCATCCCCTTAGTCTTCTCCAGTCTAAGCCTTCCCACTTCCTTTCATTGATTCTAGGAGGGCAGAGTCCTGGCTTCTGGACAATCTTGTCACCTTCCTCTTAATTCTCTCTGGTTGCTCCATGCCCTGTCTAAAATGTGGCACCCCAGACTGGGTGCAGCATTCCTGAGGAGGTCTGAGGGGGCAGAGTCTGGTGGGACTCTGGCCACGAGAACTCCCAGATCTTGGTCAGACAAACTGTTCTAAAGCCACACCTCCTCTCCCCAACATCTGGCCCTTGTGGAGTTCATATCTGAACCCAAGTAAGACTGCGAAATGGCAAACAAAGACTTAAGTTTCCTGGACCTTGTGATACCCTGCTTTGATAGCTTAAATTTTTAATTTAATTTAGATTTATTTTATTTAAGCTTTAACAGTTTGTGACCCTGGGCAAGTCGCCTAACCTTGGTTTGTCTCAGTTTCCTCATCCGTAAAATGAGGATAATAATAGCACCTCCCCGGATTGTTGCAAGGATCAAGAGAGGTAACAATTGTAAAGTGCTTAGCACAGTGCCTGGCACATAGCTATCTAAATGTGCTATCTAAATGTTAGGTGATATTATTATTATTAGTCCCAATTGCCTCAACTGTCAAATTTAACTTTTACAGCTTTAACAGTTTAAAACTACATAAGACTTTTGGGACACTATAAATTTTAAATTCAGCATGTAACTTACAAAACTGTCCTGCTTGTCTGGAATCTTTCTGGTCTTCTGTTCTCTTCTATGCATTTCAAAATGCTTCAGTGACCCAATTTCCTTCCCTTCTCTTTTTTTTTTTTGGCTAGGCAGTGGGGCTAAGTGACTTGCCCAGGAGTGTCTGAGGCCGGATTTGAACTCAGGTCCTCCTGACTCCAGGGCTGGTGCTCTATCCACTGCGCCACCCAGCTGCCCCTATCTGCTTCCTTTCTGGGAGCTCGTTTGTGCCTCTGTAAGCATTTAGTAAGGGCCTCAAGCCTGGGGAGCTCCTGGCTTTCACAAGAAGAGCATGGGCTCACCTCCTCCCCACATCTACACCTTGCACACCATGCTATGTACTGGCCCCTGTTTCCTTACTAGCTTCCCCTTTTGAATTCACTTGTCATTTAGAACGGGACCTCCTTGAGTTTAGGGACTGTCTAGTTTGCTTGTATTTGTAACCCCAGTGCTTAGCCCAGTACCTGGTATACAGTAAGTGCTTAATAAACATTCTCTTGAATCATAGATTTAGATCTGGAAGGGACTTTGGAAGTTATCTGGTCTAATTCCCTCCTTTAGCAGATGAGGAAACTGAGGCCAAGAGGGGAAGTAACATGCCTAAGGTCAATGGCAGGGCCACCTAGTGCACTCCATTGCACCCAGATCCTCTCATATCCTCCAGATGACCAGAGGCAGGGATTCTGGTCCCCAGTCAGGCCCCTGAGGAACTTGGAGGCCCAGAGGTCCTGTGACATAGTCAGCACCGTAGAGTAACCAAGCGGGAGATCCTTTAGCCACTGGGCAAATCATTGCCCCTCTCTTGGCCTCAGTTTTCCCATCTGTCATATGGGTATTTTCACTCCCTGTCTCACCAGGCCTGTCGTGAGAGAAGTACTTTGCCCTTTATAACACACTATAGACAGGGAAGCTTATCTGGTCTCATCCTCTCATTTGACAGTTGAGCCAATTGGGACTAATAATAATAATATCACCTAACATTTAGATAGCACATTTAGATAGCTATGTGCCAGGCCCTGTGCTAAGCACTTTACAATTGTTACCTCTCTTGATCCTCGCAACAGTCCGGGGAGGTGCTATTATTATCCTCATTTTATGGATGAGGAAACTGAGGCAAACCAAGGTTAGGCGACTTGCCCAGGGTCACAAAGCTAGTAAAAGTGTCTGAAGCTGAATTTGAACTTGAGTCTTGCCAGGGTCATCCAATCAATTAATGACAGAGCTCAGGCTAGAATCTAGGCCTGTCGGTTGTTTTGTCTACTCTCCTCGCAACAGAACGCCATCTCTTCTCACCCTGACCTTGTGTGGATTAGGGGGAGTCCTTTGGAGCCTCGGGACTGGCAGGCTTGAGACTATGCTTTGGGGAACCTAGATTTGAGCCCCACTTTGGAGCAGCAGTATGATGAGGGTGCATGTTGGTGCTAGTAAATATGGTAGAGAAACATGGGAAGACTTGTATGAACTGATGTAGGTGGAAGAAAGTAGGACCAACAGAATGAAAGAGACAACTCGGTTGCAGGGTGGAGAGAGTGGGAGCCAGGAAGACCTGAGTTCAAATCCTGCCTCAGCCACTTAATAGTTGTTTAACCCCTTGCTCCCAGTTTCCTCATCTATAAAATGAAGAGGTTGGAGTTGATGGTCTCTGAAGACCCTACTAGATGAAAACCTATCATTTTATGAATAAATAAAATGATCACAAAAATATAAATGAAAAAAATGGAAAAAGACCTGGATTTGGAGACTTGAGTTCACATCATGATTCTCATGGTTCTTATTGGCTGTGACCTTAGGTAAATCACTTTCCAGATCTTTAAAGGAGGCAGTTGGAGTTGGTAGGTGACTTTCAAGGCCCCTTTCAGTCCTAAATCCTGACACGTGGTCTTCTAGGACCTTTCTGGGACCTCATCCTTCCCCCATGTGCTTGGGGGGACCTTGGACCTCTGGCTTCTCTTCTGGTACAGGTGGAGCCTGGAGCCTACTCTGTCCCCAGAGGTCCTGGGGAAGGCATTTGAGTCTGTGCCCAGAAGATAGTCTGTACTCTGTGCTTGTGAGAGAGACACAAGGTACTATTGTTCCTCTGTTTTCCCCTATGGCGTTGTGGAATCATGTTAAGGGCTGTCTCAACTCCAGGCAGGCTGGGAAAGGAAGGTGGTTGGGCAGGTTGGGGTTGGGCTGATTTGGGTGATGGTGGGGGCGGGGAAGGGGAAGGGAGACAGACAGACAGACAGACAGACAGACAGACACACACACACACACACACACACACACACACCCCTTCACACTCACAGTGATTCTTTCTTGCTTTTTAACCCTAGACAAAAATAAATCAATCAACAATCATTTATTTAATGTTTTCTGTGTCTCTGGCTCTGTGCTAGGCACAGAATAGGACAGTCCCTACCCTCAAGGGCTTCCTTTCTGTTGGGGAGATAAGGTGTACACATGTAAGTGTATGCAAAATAAAGACAGAGGAGCAGCCTGGGGTCAGTAAAGACTCTTGTAGATGGTGTTGGAGAACCAAAGACCCTAGGGATTCTTTTTATTTCCTGGGGCAAAATTTTATTATAATCAATTCTAAGGGACTACTCAGTTTATTTTAAAAATTAAAACCTATTCAAAATAATTGAGCCATTGGTTGGAATTTAGAAATATTTAAGTGGACATGTTTATAGAAACAATATTTTACCCATATAAAGAAATGAGTACCATATAAAATACTAGAATACACTGTAACAAGTTAGCTATGTTTTGCATATTACAAGTTGTCTGTGGGGGAGAATAGTCAAGATTTTATCTATAACCGATTTTTACAATAAACTTATTAAAATCTACTCATTGGTTCCTACTTAGGACATCAAAATTATTTTATGATTCGACTGAAGAATTCTCTTTCACACCACACTGTTCAGATGTTTTGCTAAAACCAAAATTAGTACAATAAAATTATTAAAAAAATGTACAATTTATATACAATTTTTATTTACATTTTAAAATTTAAACAGTTTTTCTGGGAACAAACTCTGTGAGGCAATGATGGTTCTTTTTTATTAGATGTGAACCTATTTAAAAACCTCCAGAAGTCTCGATGCTCATTTTTTAAGGGTAAGCCACAAGCTCATTTTAGTTGAAAGCAGACTGAATATTAGTAATTTTGCAACATCAAAGTGGTTCCATGAGTCCACACAGCCTCCCCACCTCTGTCTTCGAAGTCTCTCAGACCTTCTATGGGGAGGTTCCACTGACTTCATTACAATATTCATAATGATCCAACATCTGTGCAATATTTTCACGAGACACCCCATGTTTATTCCTCTTTTCGAATTCATCAGGATCAAACTTCCTCCATGTTTCGGGTTCGTGGAACTCCTCCACTCGGTATGCTTTGTCTATAGCCAGTCCACATAAGGTTTCATTTCCCAAGCTAACTGGAGATCTTCTCTGATCAGTAGCTTTCTTTGCTTTGTTCTGGTTCCAGTCTTGGGCATCACCAAGTTGTCTAACGTTATATGTATACCCGTTTCGAAGTCAAAAATAATCATCAGTGCTGAAGACAATGCCACCACGATTCTGGCCCAGCAGAACGCGAGACAATGTCGTTTTCCCTGAACGGGGCAGACCTCTTAAAAGGATGAGTAGCTTCTTTAGCTTTTCCTCTTGGAGCTGCTGGTTTATAAGCCTGTCTGTTTTCTCCATCTGGAATAGAGAAGGGTCTTCCCAAGATTCTTCTCTTGTTTCACAGAAACCATTACTTTCTCGTCCGTCTTGTTCACTGTGGCCATTTCTAGGGGCCTGTATGATACCGTTCCTCCCATCACAATCAGAATATCGCTTAGTCTGATCAAAGGTCGGACGATCCCAATTTGTGTTGCGGCTGTTTACCTTATATCCATTGTACATTTCACATAATTTAACATCTTGAGCATGGAAAACATTTGGTGGTGGAGATGGACGGGGATTAAATCTTTGGAAATTTAAATGATAATTGAAGCCAAAAGGAAAATGGCCATGAGGAACTAAAGAGGATTCCCCATTGTGGGAACTGATGCAGAGTGACATAAGCAGATCCAGAAGAGCCATTCAGGTCTAAAGGAAGGAGCTGGGTTGTTAAAAAATGTAGGTTCTGTTTGTTCATTAACTGGATATTCAGTGTTCCAACCAACTGGCTCATTACTAAATGAGGTGAATTTATAGTACTAAACCGAGTATCTTTCTTTCCTTCATCATATTTTAAACTGTCATTGTAATGGCCTTGATCCTGTAAGGTAAATTGTTCCTGAGGGAGTTTAAATTCCTGACAATTGCCTTCCAAATCTTCTTTTTCACTCTCAAGTTCCTGAATTTCTTTGTAAAACTGAGATAACTCATTATCTGTATCCAGTTTATTAGAAGAAGGGTTCTGTTTGTTTTCCACTCCACCAATGACTTTTTGTATGTGATGTTTTCTTTTGTCTCGTTTATTTTCCTCAGGACTTTTGTAAACAGGTCCTATGAATGCTTTGCTTGTGCAATGTGTCACTTCATTTCCACTAACTGGGATAGCTACCTTGTGATTTCTTTCTATTCTAATTTCTTTAATATTTCCAGAGACATAAGTACAGGTATTTCTAGATACTTCACTGGTGTTCATAGATAACTACTGTAGGATTTGCATGCTGTAGGCCTTCTGAATGAAATGATTCAATAATATCTGGCCTATTATAAGAGATTACATCCCTCAAAGGTTTCAACAAAATTGTAGTTTCAGTCTTGTTCTCCTGAGTGTTTCCATTTTCCTTGTCATCAAAGATGGATAAAAGCATACAGTTATTCTCTGTTTTCTCTTAGGATGTGTGAAAATGGTCACCACCATCATAGAGTATGGTATAAGCCTCTTCTGTTGATTTCAGTTTTTTATTGCATGTTTCACTTGCTAGGTTTTTTTCTTTACTAGGTCCCAAAGATTAGCTTAATTTTTACAATACGGCATCTGTGGGAAAGGAGAAAAGCAAGCCCGGGAAGTCTTGGTTCTCGAGGCTGGTGCCTGTGGGTGAGCCCCTGGGGCTCCGTCCACAGCCGGCAGCATCATGGCCCTCTCTCAAGATAGGGATTCTGTTTTTAAAAATATTTTTAAAATTTATTCATCAACAAGCAACATTTCAATATACAAAAAAGAAAAAAAGGGCTGTATATGAACCTTCATACCTCTGTTACGTGTATTTTTAAAGTGTATATTAAATTTAAGAAGGTAGGAACACAGTTGCCATTTGTGTCTGTCCCCTTCCAGACTTCCTTCTGCTCACTTACACGTTTTTGAAAAGGCTTTATTGAAGTAGGTTCTGTTTTCTTTCTTTCTTCTTTCTTACTTTTCTTTCTCTCTTTTCCCCCTCCTTCCTTCCTTTCTTTCTCCCTCTCTCCTTCCTTCCTTTCTTTCTTCCTCTTCCTCCCTTCTTCTATCATAAAAGTTCCTCCCACTAGATAAGTATGGTTAAGTAAAATAAATCAATATATTGGCCATTGTGTCATTCTACACCTCTGTGCCAAAAACTGGAAACATGCTTCCTCATGAGACGTCTTTGGAAGTCACAATTTGCCACTGTCTACTAGAGATCTGAACTCTTTCAAGCTTGCTTTCTTTTACATTATTGTAAAATAAATTGTAAAGTAAAATTGTAAATTGCTCTTCTGGATCTGCTTATGTCACTCTGCATCAGTTCCCACAAGTCTTCTCAGTTTCTCTGGATTGTTTCTTACTGCATGGTAATATTCCATTCTGTGCACATAGCGTAGTCTGCTCAGCTGTTGCCCAGCTGATGGGCACTCCTTTAATTTCCAGTTCTTTGCTATAACAAAAAGTTGTGCTGTGAATATTTTTGTACGCGTGGGTCCTTTCTCTTGGTTTCTGCCGTTGTTGGGGTATAATCTTGGTAGTGGTATGGCTGTGTGCACAAAGGGTGCACAAAGGGTGTGCATAGTGTTAGTGACTTTTTTGCTTTCCAGAATGATGAGACTGCTTCCTGGCTCCACCAGCAGTGTGCCTGTCTTCCCACAGCCTCTCCAGCAATTGCCATTTTCCTCTTTTATAGTCTTTATCTATCTGACAGGTATGAGGTGGAACCTTAGACTCATTTCAGTTTACATTTTTCTTCTTCTTAGAATATTTGCTCCTTTCTAGAAGGGGATGTTTCATTCTTCTTCCTTTATCCCCATGGTCCAGCTCAGTGTTTGGCATAAAGGAGACCCTTAACAAATGCTGTTGATTGATTATTATTAAGTATTGGGAGCTTATTTCCATATGGTTCCTGATAGCTTGCATTTTTTCAGTTGAGTACTGCCTGTTCATATCCTCTGATCATTTATCTTTTGGGGAATGGCTCTTGTCCTTGTATATGTGTGTCAATTTCCTGTGTATCTCAGATACCAGACTTTGATCAGAGAAATTTGCTGCAAAGTTTTTACTCTCATCAATTGTTTCTCATCTGTTTCTGATTTGATTTTGTTTGTACTTTTCAATTCAATTCTATTTTCAATTCATTTTCTATTCAATTCAAATAAGTCCTTTTTATCTTCAACCATGGCCTCTGTCTCTTGCCTGGTTCTGAATTCTTCCAAAGCCAGGGATCTCAAGGAGTCCTGTTTTGATCATTCAAGACACACAAAACACACAACCTGGCGAGGTGGGTGCCACACCTATTATTATCTCCATTTTACAGATGGATAGACTGAACTTTATTGAGGATAGTGGCTTACCCCAGGTTATGGCAAGTAGCCAGACAGTTGTAATTATCTTTATGTTATTATTTATTATGCCTACCTCACAGGATGATTGTGAGAATTTGATGAGATAATGGATGGAAAATACTTTCTAAGTTGCCCTATCGATGTAAAGCCCTATTTGAAACGTGTTATTCACATGATACAGCATATTGAGATGGGGAGAAAGATTGGTCCTGTGATTTATTATTACAGGGAGCCCACGTGAGGAAACATCCTCTCCTAATGCAGATGGGCGCCTTTTTTGGTCAATCATAGTCTGAGAAGCAGGGGTACTTCATCTGTGTTGTGTCCTGACTCCTTTTAATAATCTGGTGAAGTCTATAGACCTTTTACTCAAAGAATGCATTTATACACGCATATAATAAAATAAATTGCAAAGGAAACCAAAAGCGAGTGAAAATAGAGAAGGAATTTTCTTCCAAGTTCACAGACCTCCAGAAATCTATCAGTAGGCATCAGGTTAAGAATCCCTGTTTTGGGCAGCTAGGTGGCGCAGTTGATAGAACACCGCCCTGAAGTGAGGAGGACCTGAGTTCAAATCCGGCCTCAGACCAAACACTTGACATGTACTAGCTGTGTGACCTTGGATAAGTCACTTAACCCCAATTGCCTCACCAAAAAACAAAAAACAAAAAAAAACAAAAACAAACAAACAAAAAGAATCCCTGTTTTAGGAGAGTTGCCCAGAGCAATTCTAGTAGAGTCAAACAAAAGAGTCCCTGCTGCTGTGTATTGGCTTAGAAAACTACTTATAAACATTATCTAGGTTTTATTGTGTTTTTATTTATTTTGTTAAATGTTTCCCAATTACAATTTAATATGGTTTCACCTCTGGGCTAGGGCACTGAAAGGTTTAGTGATTTCCCGGGGCTCACACAGCTAGCCTGTGTCAGAGACAGGATTCCAACCCAGGTCTTCCTGGCCCCATGTCCAGCTTTTTATCTGCTTGGCCACACTTGCTTTCTGATAATACCTATTAACTATGTGCATTGTTCCTTTGGGAAGCAGGTTGAGAGCTGGCCTGGAAGGCCCCAGGACTTGAGTCTAGACCAGGGTTGGGGAACTTGTGGCCCTCTGACTGAATACAAACTTCACAGAACAAATCCCCTTAATTAAAGGATTTGTTCTGTAAACTTGGACCCAGTTAAAAGGCTGCACCCAAGGACCTAGAAGGCCACATGTGTCCTCCAGGCTGCAGGTTCCTCACCTCTGGCCTAGACTCTTGCACTGGCTGTGTGACCCTGGGCAGGTCGTTTTACCAATGAACGGCTCTGGTGACACCCTAAGGGGTAAATTGCAGAGAAGGTACAACTTGTACCTGCTTCCTCACCTGAAGTTCCCTGCACCATTGTATTTTTGGTTGTTTTTTTTTTTTGGTGAGGCAGTTGGGGTTAAGTGAACACCATTGTAACTGAAGGTCTGGTCCCCAAACTAAAAAACCAACATGACTTTACTACCCCCGTTGTATAATACACAGCTTACTAAAGCCTACTAAAGCTTAAAACTTCACTAAGACTTTTGGGACACTCTGTAGACTAATAGGGGCTTGAATTTGTATAGCACTTTGAGGCTTCCCTGGCACAGATGGGATTGTAGATTTATGGCTGGAAGGGGTATAGTTCAACCTCTTTATTTTACAGATGGGGAAACTGAGGCTGGAGAGGTTAAGGGATGTGGGCGGGCCTGGAATGGCTCAGCTCGAACCTTGGCACCCCCAAGAGGATGACCCTGTTTGCCTCTAGTGATTAGTGCTGGAATGATTTTGTCTTCGTTTGGTGCATACTTTGTACAGCCTTCTCTGTGTATTCTCTCCAGGAGAATGTAAGCCACATGAAGACAAGGAAGAGGCCAAGGACCTTTTCATTTTTTTGTCTTTGTGCTCCCCAGGGCCTCACATAGTGCCTGGCACAGAGCAAGGACCAGATAAACACTTGTTGAATTAGTTTGTAATAGTAATAGCCCCATTTAAAAGTTGGGGAAACTGAGGCTCAGAGATGTTGTTATCGTGTCATGGCCATGCAGGTGGCATTGCCAGGACTTGAACCCCCGGTCCTATTCAGATGTCCACTGTGGTGGCGGCCAGGGCCCTGTGTAATGCATGTGGCCCATGGCTTGGTATAGGTAGCAGGGGGAGCTCTTCTCCATGTGAGAGGATCTTTTTGAGCCTTGATGATTCTAGTGAAATTGTTAATGATTCTTCCGTGTCTTTTTTTTTTTTTTTTAGACGGTTGGGGTTAAGTGACTTGCCCAGGGTCACACAGCTAGTCGATGTCAAGTGTTTGGTCTGAGGCCAGATTTGAACTCAGGTCCTCCTGACTTCAGGGCCAGGGCTCTATCCATTGCGCCACCTAGCTGCCCCTGTTCTTCCATGTCTTAAAGGTGGATGGGACAGGGAGGGGTGGGATTTGGGTCCCTCTAGTTGGAGTGAGGAGACCCCCACATATGCTACAGGAGGCTCAGAGGAGGAGTGGGAAGGCCAGGAGTGGGGAGGGGGTGGCACGAGGGCGCCCGGGCGTCTCTGACTGGACAAACCCCAGTGCGTTTCTTGGCTGCTGACCGATGGCCCTCCTGAGCAGGAATTTAACTCGGCCAGTGTGTTTGAAGAGCCCGCCCAGCCCTCCTGCTGTTCCCAGGGCTTTGATGAATGGGCCTCTTTATGTGGCAGACACCCCTTGGGAGGGCGCTTGGGGTGGGCTCTCCCCTTAGCAAACAGCTGCCAAGGGTTCTGGATCCACTTGAGAGATAAACAGGAAGAGGGAGAAACATTTTATTTTCCTGTTCCTAATACCCCTTCTTCCCTTTGCTGCTTTGAGGTTGGGGATGCTGGAAAAACACCCCCCTTGCCAGGAAGTGTCCTGGAAGTGTTGTCCTCCCAGTCTCCCTCGCCGCCTTGTTTCTAAATGGGAAAAGTGAATTTGGTTTGCCGGGCCTGGGTGGGGCAGGAGGGGCTACTTCTCTGATACCGCAGGAGGGGCTACTTCTCTGATACCACATCTGTTCTCACTGTGGCTGGTGAGGAAGCGTCTCCAACGTCTTTGAAGGCTGGGAGTCCTCCTGAATTGGTCCTAGGGGTTCTTGGGCTCCATACTGCTCAAAGACACTCCTTCCTTTTCCTCCATCCTGTCTATCCTCGCAGAGGAAGCTTGACCTTTCTGGGCCTCAGTTCCTGACGCCCAAAGCCTCTTTCCATCTCTGAAACTGCAGATTTGATGCTGGTGTCCTCTAAGGCCTTTGGCCAATGGGTTATTAGCAGACATGGGCATTTGGCTTTTGTTTTGCCGCCAGTCCTTAAGAATAATTGCTCCTTTCCATAAGGTCTAAAATAATAATAATGATGAAAATAATAGCTAGTATTTGTGATGCTTTAAAGCTTATACTTGATACATATGTATATGTATAAGTATATACACACACACATTCACATACATACAATTTGATCCTCACAAAAATCCTGGAAGGTAGGTGCTATTATTATCCCTATTTTACAACGGAGGTTAGCAGAGGTTAAGTGACTTGTCCAGTGTCACGCAGTAAGTGAGGCAGAATTCTAAGTCATTTCTTCCTGACTCCAAGCCCAGTGCTCTCTCCGCCAAGGTAGTAGCTTCCTAAAACAGTAGCTGGGGCTTGGGGAGAGCCCTTAAAGGCTCCTCAGAGCAAGGGCCCCTAGGCTCTTTCTGTCCTTGGGGATATCCCAGTTTGTTTTATGAACAAGAGGGTTTGGGTTTTATTATCTGAGTGTCCCCAGCCAGATTATTCTAAGAGAGGCCAAGTGGTGCAGCGGATGAAGCACCAGACCCAAAGTCGGGAGAAGTGGGTTCAGCCGGGTCTGGAACTGCCGGACAGACTCCTCTCGCAGCCCAGTGATTAAACCTGTGGACGTGTCCTGGGAAGCAGCCTCTGCAGGGTTAATTGCTCCTTGTTGCCCGCCCTCTCTCCCTGCGTAGGAAGCTCGGGAGGAAACGGCCAGGACAGAATGTGAGGTGAAGTCACTTCCCTCCCAGGTCTGCCGGCTGCTCCTCAGTTTCCACAATAAATCTGGCTTCCGCCGGGCCGTGAGGTCGTCCCCCTGGCCCTGCCCTCGCTAGTCTCCCATGACCCTGGGGGTCATCAGCAGATGGGTGGCTCCTGGTGGAACGTGGCTTTGTCTGCCCCTTGAGCTCACTTCCTGCTGGCCAAGCTTTCCCCACCCCCTCCTGCCCTTCCTGCCAGGTTCCTTCCCTGGGGGTGTGCGTGTGTGTGGGGGAAGGAGATTGGGCTTAGGTAGGATCCAGGTGCGGTGACTGTGAAGGCCAAGAACTGTGAGAAGATGCAAAGGAAAGCCAAACCAGCAGGACAGCCAGAGCCTGGGAAGCCTTGGACTCCGGCCTGCTGCTGTGTGGCACTGAAGAAGCCGTTTACCCTCTCTGGGCCTTGTGCTCTCCTGTGGGGTGGGACAGCTGATACAGGGAGGGACAAAGCCTGTTAGAGGCTGCCTATGCTGTCTTAGGCGTGTCACAACCTTAGACCTGGAAGGAAGCACTTTCATGGTGATAGAGTGCTTTACAAATATGATCTCATTTGATGCTCTCAACATCCCCATCTTACAGAGGAAACTGAGGCAGCAGACAGAGGTTAAGGGACTTGTTCAGGGTCACAAGGTGTCTGAGGCTAAATTTGAACTCACGTCTTCCTGACTCCAGCCCCAGCGCTCTATGCACTGAGCCACCTATTGGATCACCAGTGCAGAGCTGCCAGGGACCTGGAGGTCATTTAGTCTAATGTCTACCTTTTACAGAGCAGAAGATTGAGACTCAGTGTTGTTATTACCCAGAGTCAGGATATGAATCCAGATCTTGGGAGTTCCAGGCTGAGGCTTTTTTCTTTTCTTTTTTTTTCTTTTTGGTGAGGCAATTGGGGTTAAGTGACTTGCCCAGGGTCACACAGCTAGTTAAGTGTCAAGTGTTTGAGGTTACATTTGAACTCAGGTCCTCCTGACTCCAAGGCTGGAGCTCTATGCACTGCGCCACCTAGCTGCCCCTGAGACTTTTATCTTATGCCAGACCTGTGGTGCGTTAGAATTGTAGCCGTCTTGGAGACTGGCTCAGAGGTAGAGTAGCCTGTGGGCCCTGGCCCTGGGGTTAGCAGTGGACCAAATGGCGAAGGGATGTGGGTGTCTCCACCCATGTCAGTGGGTTCTCACTCCCAAGGATACCTGCGGTTGGTGCCTTCTCTCTCCTTGTAGAATACAAGGCATTGTTCTTGATTAAAGGGGCAGACAGTGAAGGTTCAGAGAGGGTCAGGGTGGGTAAAAGGATGGGGGTAGGCAGCCCCCTCCTTTGCTTTCTCGTGAGGCCAGCCTTCTTCCCAAGGCCTGATTGGGTTCGTATGTTGTGTCTCCCCCACACAGAGGAATGTGAAGGAGCCCAGAATCTGCCCTTCCGGCTTCGATCCCGATTGTTTCTGACTCCACATCGAGCTGTGGGACCACCAAGCTTGGCCCACTCGGCCAGAGCAGGAGGCCCAGAGCCAGGGTGGGCACTGGGCTCTTTTGGCCAGCAACCCTGCTGCTGAGAACTGGGCCATATTCACTGGGGTATCAGCAGCGTCTTTAAAGAGTGACAACAGCCGCTGTTTCCAGGATCCTTTAAGGTCTCCAAAGTGCTTTTCTCCTGGTCTGGACCGTTTGTAGTGAGGATTGATGTTAGTGAATATCATGGAAAACACGGGAAGACAGATAATATGAACTAAAAGCAATAATAATAGCTAGAATTTATATGGTTTACACAGTATTTTATGTGTTTAACTCCATTGATTCTCACAACGACCCTGGGGGTAGGTACTATTATTATACCCATTTTATAGATGAGGAAACCAAGGCAGACAGTGGCTCAGTGATTTGCCTAGGGTCACACAGCTAGTAAGTATCAGAGGCAGGGTTCAAACTCAGGTTTTCTTGACTTCAAGACCTATATCCGCTGCTCCCCCAATCATCTACTGAACTGCTGTGTGGTGGAGAAATCAAAATAATGATGTAAATGAAGGCAATGCCAAAGCTGAGAATTCTGATTGGATGCGGTGATTGGTATTAGGTCAGGATAGCCGATGCTGGGGCTCAGTATCTCCCTCTCAGCGGAGATGGGGTGGTCCACAGAGGCGGTTTATGATCTACTCAGTTGTCTTGGTAGCTCTAGTATTTGGTTTAGTTTTGCTGAGTTTTGCTTTTCTATCGTAAAGAGATGTTCTCTGGGAGTGGTGATGGGGTTAATGGGATGGGCATGTGATGTAAAAACCAAAACGTATTAGTAAAATCTTTTTGTGTTGATGCCTCATTATGGTTCATTTTAGTATTAACATATTAAAAATTTGTTAGAATCATGGAAAAAATAGGGAACCAAGTGTTGGAGAATTAAGAGAAAGAATCCTGGCTCTGTTCTTTACCATCTGAGCAAGTCACTTCACCTGTTTTTCTGGGTTTCAGTTTTCCTGTTTGCACAATGAGCAATATCGCCAATTTTCTCCCTCCTCCCTTGAGAATCACATAAGGTCGTGAATGGGAAAGTGGTTTATGACTCAGTGTACCTCGGTGGCAGAACGGAACCATAGACTTGAAGTCAGGAGATGTCTGGCACGTGCTTCTAAGAGTGGAGAAAGATACAGCTTCGTCTTTCTGAGCCAGTTTTCTCTGTAAACTGTTATTGTTGTCCTTTGACTCTAAGGCGCCGTCTGTCCACATCAGACACGTATTCAGTGTTCTCAGGCCCCTTTTAGCTCAGACAGTCTGTGCGATGAACTTACTCTTCTAACCGTCCCCTTGTCCTCCCCCCCCCGTCTTCCTCTGTGATTCCCAATCTCCTGACTCCTTCCTTACTACCTACTAATATGCCTTAAAACCAAAAACTCTTCCCTTGACCCTGCCATCCCCTCAGACTGCCTTCCTCCATCTCACCTGCCAATGGTGTCACTGCCGGACTCCTCGGAAGTGTCTGTGTTCTCCTACTTCCTTACCACCCTCTGCTCACTCTACCCTTTCCCATGTGACTTCTGAGCCCACCACTGCTCCACTGACGGGGGTCAGTGAGTGGTCTCTCTGTCGCTTAATCCAGTGGCCTTTTCCCAGTCCTCATTCTCCTTGACCTCTGGCAGCTTCGCCCATCTGCCTGGACGCTCTGTCCCCCCAGGCTTCTGTAGCAGTTTTCTCTCTTAATTCACTCCTGCCTCCTAATCAAGACGGGTGTCCCTGGCTCTCTGCTCTTCTTTCCATAATGTCTTCCTTGTTTATCTCATTGACTCCTATAGATTTAATTGTTGTTTATTCTGATCTCCTAGATGGCCACGCAATCAGGCAGTCAGGAGCATTTATTAAGTACCTATTGTGTTCCAGGCGCTTGTGCTAAGCACTAGACTTCTCGGCCTGGACGTCCTTTGGACATCGCAAACTCACCGTGTCTAAACCCAAGCCTCTCACCTGGTCTCCCGACTCCAGTCTCTCAGATCTTCAGTCTCCACACAGCTGCCAGAGGAAGGTGAAGGTCTGACGGTGGGTCTGGGTGACCTCTTGTCAGTTCCAGGGCTGTGCCGGAGCCAGCTCATACCAGCTCGATGATGGTTACATTTCCAGTGTGAGCATTTTCACCTTGAAAATCTTGAAAAAAACCCTACAGATTGAGACTTGACTTACTGTTTTGTTGATTGTCTAGATTTGAGAAGGTGAGGGAAAAAATATTTACGATGCAGATTAAACTTAAAAAACCTGGTTGTTAAATGTTTACTAGCATCCTCGTGGTTATGCTGTAGTGGAGATTCTTTCGATTTTAAGGGTTGATGACTGTTGAGATCATTTCCAAGTCTCGAATTCTGTGATTGTGTGGAATGTCACTCTCCGACTCAGACGATGTAAGTGTCTGCCCGTGGCTGCTAGGGGAGAACACAGATTCCTTCACCTGGCTTTTAAGTGTCTTCCCAGTCTGGTTCCATCTTACCTTTCTGACCGTATTTCACATCGCTACCTTTCTGACCATATTTCACATCGCTTTGTACGCTCGTGCTCAGAGCCACATGGTTCTACTTCTTGTCCCCATCAGCCTCAACATTCTGCCTCTTGCCTTCCTATTTGTGCTCAGAGTTTCCCATGTTGGCAATGCAAGCCCTCCTCACCTCTTCCTTTCAGAACTTGGATCTTTCTCCATGGCATGGTTTGTGGGTCACTTTCTCTCTGAGCTCAGCTAAATTTCCTCTCTCTTCTCAAGTATTCCTTGAGCATTTTTCTGGGATCTCCCCTTTGTCTCCATCGTTTTTAACATGGTATTACCTTACATTGTCTTTCTTTTCTGGACACGTGCCTTGTTTCCTCCCCCCCCCCCCCCCCCCCCCGGGAGAATGGAAGGTTCCTCAAGGGCATGGACTTGGCATGGACCTGGCATTGTTTCAGTGTATTCCTAAATGCCTAACGGTTTGCCTGGCACATAGTACTCGATGAATAGATCTTTTAAAAATTGAATTCTTTGTTTTAAAGTCCTTTCCAGCGATGACATTCTGTGTTTTAAGGTCTTTTTCAGCTTTGACATTTTGTATGGTAAGGTCTTTCCCAGCTCTGACTTCCTGCGTTCTAAAGATCTGCCCAGCTCCGAAAATCTGTGTTTTAACTCCCTTTCAGTCTTGACATTCTGGAGTTTTTCATGCTCCTGAGCACTGCGAGGCACTTTTTGTTTAAAGGAGGAAGGAATGGGGTGATCCGTGCCTTCTAGTGTGTGGTCTCGCCCAGGAGTTCTTAACCTGGGGTCCTTGAACGTTTTTTTAAAAAATGTTTTAATAATTGTATTTGAATGAAATTGGTTTCCCTCTTAATCCTGTGCATTTAAAAGCAGGACTCTGAGAACGCTTCCATGAGCTTCATCAAACACTCCCCCTGGGGCTGGGGCACTTAAGAGGCATAAGCCTTGGCCTCGACCCGGAGTTTGTGAGGTTCAGTGTGCCCCCAGAGCTGGGGTTGTTCTCCACAGTCCATCTAGCTGGAGCAGGAGCTTCTCTTGAGGGGTGAGGAAGGAGCGGTATGGACAGCCATCTGTTGGCCATATGCCGCTCAGAGGGTGTGGATGTAGCTGCCGTTCTTACCCGGCAGCCCACTCAGGGGATCTCCTCTTCCCAGCCCCCAAAGCTCGGGGGCTCAGGGCTCCCCCAGATGGAGGTGATGGGGAGGAGGGCTCCCTCTGCTCTTGGGCTCTGTCCTAGGTTATCCACCTAGCTTTGGCATAGTTGGCAGGGACTGAGCAAGCATCCTAGGAGTCTTGGAGTTTGAAGGTCATCTGACCCAGCCCCCTGCCTCCAGGCAGATCAATGAAGAAGCCACCCAAGTTGATCTTTTTTTCTTTCTAAAATCCTGGTAAATGCAAATTTTCTTAATTTTCCTTAGTGCTCTCTTTAAGCATTTTTAGAATTAGTCATAGAGAGCTGGTGTGGTCTAATGGATAAGATACTAAAGACTGGGGTCAGGAGCACCTGGGCTGGGGTCCCATCTTAGATACCGGCTGTGTGACCCTGAGAAAGTCACTTAACTTCCATTGGGCCTGAGTTTCCTCCTCTGTAAAATGAGAGGTTTGGACTTGTTAACCTTAAGTGCCTACTGTATGCCAGGCAGATAAGAGAGTGGTACAGAGAGGAGATCGTAGCCTCAGGAGTTCAAATCCCACCTCTGACAATTGCTTCCTGGGTGTCTTTGGGCAAGTCACTTAATCTCCGTAGGCCTCAGTTTCCTTATCAGTAAATCGAGAGCAGCGGACCAACTGGCCTTAGAGAGCACATAGCTCTTGATTCTCAGACATGTGTGGGTGCCAGACCGATGGTTCCGTGGGCGAAGGGGCAGTGGGCCAGGAAGCTACCGCTGCAGAACCCCCACTGCCTGGCGTTTCTCATGTTAGGGCGTTGCCTGCAGCTCAGAGACTTGCTCGGGGTCACCCAGACAGGATGTGTCTGAAGCCAGCCTTGAACTTTGGGAGTCTTCTTGCCTCCAAGGCCAGTTTTCTGTCCAGAATGTTGCTGCCTAAATACAAAGTAATTGTGTGTGTGTGAGTGTGAGCATTAACAATAGATGGGACCCGCAAAGACCTTCAGCAGGAGGGGTGGCTGGCCCCTGAGCTGATCCTTGAGGGGGGCATCGGTTGGAGAACGCTGGGGCTGGATGGGGCAGAGCCTTTCAGTCCCCGGGGGACAGTCTGTCCTCTCTCTCTGTTCACCAAGGCTAGCGAGCAGCCCCTTTGTGCTTTTGAAGATGGTCTCTGTGAGCCAGGGAGTCTGTGGTAGACCCTCTCCAGCTTAGTCAGGCTGCTCGGTGGGGGAGTGCACAAACTGCCGTGAGCCGTAGATGTCATGCTCTGCAAACTTCAAAGCGCCTTGTAAACGGCTGTTACTTAGAGACAGACCATTGCTGGGCCCTTAGCCTGGGCATCTGCAGCTTGGAGAGGACCCGTCGGAGCTTGAGGTCAAGGCTAAGAATGGTGACAGAACCCAGGACTTTCTGCTGCATCTGCCCGGCTCATGGGCTTGACCTCTCTGGGACTCCCTCATAGGAAGGAAGAAGGAGCCTCTGAGTGTGGAAATTCCTCCTCTTGGGCCACTGTCTCTCCAGGCTCTGGGAACTCAGCGGCCCCTGGGGGCCCTTTCAGTCCACAGCTCTTAACAATTGCTCTTTGCACTCATTCTAAGCTGTCTGGCTCACTTAAATCCCATTCACTCCAATTCCCCGGCCACTCAAGACATCTCCTTTGTGATATCACTGATCTCCAAAGGAGGAAGGATGATATCTGACCACCAATAGCTGTCAGGTGTCCTCTGAATGACGGCTCTGAGAATGTGTGGGGGTACATACTCACTAGCTGTGTGACCTTGGGCAAGCAGCATCCCCTCTCTGGGCCTCAGTTTCCTCATCTGTAAAATGAAGGGCTTGGATTAGATCACTTTCAGCATCCCTTCCAGCCCGCTACAGGGCACATTGTTGGACTTGGAGTCAGAAGGGCCTGAGTTTGAATCTCACGGCAGACATTTACTAGCTGTGTAACCTTGGGCAAATCACTTAACCTTTCTGACCCTAAGTTTCTCCATCTGTAAAATGGGAATAGCAATATAATAACACCCACC
>NW_020954625.1:4227098-4229182 GCF_900497805.2 Vombatus ursinus | reverse complement strand
GCTTTGTAAGCCGAAAAGGGTTCTATGCACGAATGTTAGCTGTTGGGGGGATAATGGACATTTGGGCCTTGGGACAGTGAGGGGCCGGTCTTACCTCTCAGAGTGGGGTGTAGACCCAGAAAGGTTTACAGTTCTCCCAGCAACACAATAGGAGAGCCAAACATGCCTGTGTTTCCTCTTCATTGGTGCCTGCCTGAGACAGATGTATCCTGCAGCTGGAGACTGAACTGACACCCTGCCCTATTTTTAGTCCTATTGTTAAGGGGCTTGGGCACCCTGCCATCCTGGCCTTCCCCCTGCCCTGGAGGGGCATGCAAATAAGGGCCGAGTGAATGGCTGGGCCCCCCCCCCCCCCCAAGGCCTTGGGCCCTGCATGTGGCTTGGCCCGGGGGAGTTCCCTCCTTCCGGCCAATTCCCCAGTTGTAGAATCTGGGAAGTTTCTCCCTGGGCGGTCCTGAATTTGGAGTCAAGCGGGAGGCTAAGGAAAAAGTGTAATGGAAAGAAGGCTGGCCTGGAAGTGGGGAGGACAGAGTTCTAGCTCAGACCCTGGCCCTGCGTGACCTGTAAGCAAGCGACTGTCCGTCTCTCAGCCTCAGTTTCCATCTCTGTAAAAGGAAGGGGTTGGCAGCAAGGGGGAAAGCAAAGAACACGGGATTTGGAGTTCGGAGGACGGCGGTCACGTCAATTTGTGCCACTTGCTTTGTGCTTGGGCAGGTCATTTTGTCTGTCTGCCAAGTCTCAGTTTCTTTCTTTGTAAAATGGGGAATAGTAATAGTTGTTCCAGCCACCTCACAGGCCTATGGTGGGGGAAAAAGCCTTGTAAATCATAAAGGACAGTGGAAATGAGGCAGCTCATTGGATAGAACGCTGGCCTTGGAATCAGGAAGATCTGGGTTTGAATCCTACCTCTGACCCTGGACAAGTCACTTGACTTTCTCTCGGCCTCAGTTTCTTCATCTGTAAAAAGGGAATGAAAAGAGTCTCTCCCTCCAGGGATCATTGTGAGAGACAAATGAGATAAGGTATCTTGCAATTTTAAAGTGTCATATAAATGCTATTAATTATTCTAGAATGGGTTTATATCATATGTGTTCCCCCTCAAGGGAGAAATTACAGCCTGGGGTCTTTCACCAAGACTCCAAGGAGGGCCTTAGTCTGGTCTGGCTGCCCTGGTTCTGAGGTTCTTGACCACAGAGGTGTGGAACCTTGGACAGCCTATTCCTCCTGGAGTTTCTTAGATTTCAGCATCTTAGACCTGGACCCTTAGAGATCAACCAATCAATCAATCAATCAATGTTTATTAAGCGCCTCCTATATGCTAAGTGCTGATCATCTCATTTCAGCCTCTTGTTTTAACAGATAAGAAAACTGAGGCCCCCAAAGTCTGGAAGTGACTTATCTAATAACAACTGACATTTCTATTCTATAGGACGTAAAGATAGGCAGGGCACTGTATATACGTGTGTGTGTGTGTGTGTGTGTGTGTGTGTGTGTGTGTGTGTATTTGGAGTCTCACAGAAATCCTGGACGGGTCATTATTATAGGGATCATGCCCATTTTACAGATGGCAGGATTGAGTTTCAGTGACTTAGAGATTATTGGGGTCATAGATTTAGAGCTGGAAGGCACCTCAAAGGCCATGTAGTCTATCCCCATCATTTTACAGGCCTGTGTTGGGGAAGGGGCTTGCCATATATGTAGTAAGTTTCTCAGGTGGGATTTGAACCCAGGTTTTCCTGACTCCCAGGTCCAATGCTCAATCTATTGCACTGCTCTGCCCAGGCTACAGGTAGCCAGTACCCCACCCCACTGACCCGCAGACATCTCTTCTCCTAAGGGGCTACGTCTTGAGAAACCCTCTTCTCAGGGTCTGGAGACAAAGTGCCCCTGTCTGGGGCTGTGTCCTCAGCACTGAGGATGGTCAGGACTGTTGAAGATGAGCTGCTTAGGACCATCTGTGCTCTCCATGGCCTAGGGAGAGAAGGTGATCCTCCCCCAAATTATGCACCTACTACAGATGTAAGAAATAAAGAACTCACTAAAGGATGAGTGTCCTTGGGAAATCTAATCATCATTCAATAAGC
>NW_020954625.1:4204915-4227088 GCF_900497805.2 Vombatus ursinus | reverse complement strand
CCCTACTGTGTGCCAGGCCCTACACTAGAGTTCAGTAAGCATTGTGCACCTACTGTGTGCCAGGCCCTGCACTCAATGCTGGAGATCAGCGGCGAGGCCACAGCTAGGGAAATGGGAGGCAGGTTATGGTGAATCAAGAAGACGCCTTCCCAGCTGCCCTGTGATGTCTTTCCTCTTTGGGAGCAGCATCCCTTCTCCATCACCTCTTAGGTACCTCCTTTGAGGTTTATCCCATCTAACTGGCTCCTGCTGCTGCCTGGGATGCTGACTGGCGTTTCTACTTTCTTGTCTTGCAGTATTGGCAGAGATGTGATTGAGATTTATTGGAATCTTCCTGGTTTTGGGAATAGTTATCTTGGGCAGTTTGGGGGAATGAAAAGTTTTGGGCTCAGTTCGCTGTCAGGAGGCATTAAGGTGGCCTGCTGTGTGCTAGGTGGGCACTGTGCCAGAACCTAAGTCAGGACAATCCCGAGACAGATCGGTCTGGGCTGTGATTTCCCCATCCTCCAGCGTGGGGATCAGACAAGGTGATCTGGAAGGTCCTTCCCGCTCTGGCATGACTATCCTTTTCTTGGGGTCCTTAGGGAAGGAAAATAGAGAGGGATTGTCCTTCCCTCTCACTCCCACCCTTCCTGAACTCTGTCATTGCTTGGCACTAGAGTTGACCGTGGTGCGTTGGATCCACCGGTGTGAACCCTGGTCTGAGAAGGAGGGGGTGGTTCTCATTCTGACTCCTTCAGCAGTTTGCTGTGTGACCTCAGACAGATGTGAGCCAGCAGGGTGACGTGAGAGCTGGGGGATGGGGGGATGGAGGGTCACCTCCCAGACTGAAATGTAGTGTCCACGATGAGAGAGGTGAGAATTCTGCCGTACTCTGCCATGCTGGGCCTGATCCTGTGGGGAGTGCTGGGCTCCGGACTTAGTCAACAGACGTTTATGAAGCACCCACCCAGTGTGGTGGGGTGGAAGGAGCCAGAGGAGCTGGGCTGAAGCCCACTTCTGACACTTACTGTCTGTGTGTAAGTAGTCTTGGGGAAGTCACAACTTCTCAGCCTTGGTTTGCTCATCTGTAAAATAGGGATAATGGTACCGCCTACTTTCTAGGGTGGCTGTGAGGACTAAATGAGATCATATTTGTAAAGCGCTCAATAAACACTAGTTATTTATAGTAGTTATGCGCCGCTGCCCATCTCTTTCTTCTGTCTCTGGCATTCTATAATGCTACAAGTTTCAGATTCAGTTCCCACACTGCCCAGGGATTCCAGGGGCCTGACAGGTGCCATCTGGCTGGCCACCGTCAGGGTCTCTGGCCTCCTGCCAGTGCCGCCCTCTCCCTCATCTGCAGGCCAGGCACATCCCCGCCTCCGCCTCCTTTGTGTTCCCTGAGAAGGGGAAGCTGCGGCGGGGATGACAGGTTGGCAGGGGATGAGGCTGGAGGCGGGAGGGGGTGGGGGCTTCTCTTGACATGGTCCCTTTATCCTCTGGAATTCCATGGGCGGGAGGGAGGATGGGGGAAGAACCAGGACAGCTGAGCCATTCTTTCCCTCATCTCCTGGGCCCCTCAGGTTGAGCTGGGAGCTTCCCGGGTTCACTCCCGGCTTCCCCCCCAAAGCCCAGGGGCCTCTTCCCTTCTCTGCCCAGGATTCTGGTGTTTTCCTCACTGCCCTTTTTCTTATGCAGATGTCTTCCCCTCCCCCTCTCATCTCTCTCTTCTCCCTGCTCGCCCTCCTTCCTCCCCAATCTTCTGTCCTCTTCACCTCCTTTCTCTTGTTTCTCTCTCTTCTTTCCCTTCCTCTTCCCCTTTCTTGTCCTCTCTTGTCACTCCCCATCTTTTCTTTCCCTTCTCTACCTCCATCTTTCCTTCCTCTCCTCCTCTTGGCCCCCTCCTAGCCTGCGGGGCTCTGCAATTCTTTCTGGGTCTGAGAAGGTTGTCTTGGTTATTTTGCCCTTCCCCCTGCCAGCCTGCCAGCCTTCCAGATAGTCCTTAGACTGCCCTGCCCCGCTGGGCTGTGGAAACAGGGTTGGACACTGTGAATGCCTTTCCCAGAGCTATCCTGACCCATTCATAGGAAGCTGGGCCAGTGACTGCAGACTCAGTATCCTCCATCCCTTCTCTGTCCCCCTTGCTGAGACAGCTGAGTGGCACAGTGTTGGGGTGGAGTCGGAAAGACCTGAATTCAAGTTTTGCCTCAGATACTTATTAGTTGTGTGACCCTGGGCAAGTCACTTAATCTCTGTTTGCCTCAGTTTCCTCATCTGTAATATGGGATAATAATAACAGCTACCTCCAGGGCTGTTGTGAGGATTAGATGAGATATTTCTAAACCTTAAGGCTCTATGTTTAAAGCGATTCTTATTATTGTTATTACATAATGCCTGGTACACAGTTAAGCACTTACTAAATGCTCTATCCACTGCTCTATTTATATTTATTATTGGTCTCTGAGAAAGCTCTGCTTGGCTTGGTGACAAGGACTGTCTCCCTTAGGCCTGGATTGATTCATGGAACAGAAGGGACCTTTTCCCCCATTTTACAGATAAGGACATTGAGGCTCAGAGAAGAGGCATGAGCTGTCCATTATATGGTGACTTAGTGGAAGAGCCAGGGCACGAAACTCTGTCTCCCAGTTCAGGCTTCTTTCTTCTGCTGCCTTTTTTTTTTTGCTTTGTGGTGAGGTATTTGAGTTAAGTGACTTGCCCAGAGTCACACAGCTCGTGAGTGTTATGTGTCTGAGGTCAGATTTGAATTCAGGTCTTCCTGACTCCAGGCCCGGTACTTCATCCACTGCATCACCTAGCTGCCCCATCTTCTGCTGCTTTTTGACCCTCCCCTGTTCTTAAGGCAAGCCTTCCTGCTCCTGGCGTCTGGTTGGAATTTAGACTCATCTCAGAGCTGGGGGGGCCTTCAGAGGACATTCAGTCCAGCCCCTACATACCCAAGAGTCCGGTCCCCAGCACACGGTCACGCATCCTTCTCTGCAAGGCCTCTGCTGACAGGGAGCCATTCCAGGGAACTGAAGCCTCCTCTCATCCTTCCTGCTTCTTCCCTTTGCTGCCAAGTGGAGTGAGGGTCTCACAGCTATTTGACGATGTTCCCCCCCCCCCCCCCCCCAACTCCTCCCTTCCCCCGGGGGGCCTGCAGAGTTCCTGGATGCATATTTCCAGTCTGTCCCCCAACCCTCATGGCTCCCTGGCCCAGCTTGTCCTCTAGCCTGACACTTTCTGCCATCTCTGAATTCCTCTTGTGTTCCTGGCCTGTGGGCACACAGTCTAACCCTTACTTCCATACTGAGTGTTTGAGTGGTCATGAGGTCCAGGATTTCTGATCCCCTGCAGTGGTGTGGCTCTGCTCAATCCTAGAAGGACCATGGGCATCAATGGAATCACTTGATCCAAGAATTTTTAGTTTTTTATCTATTTATTTATTTATTTATTTATTTTAGGCAATTGGGGTTAAGTGACTTGCCCAGGGTCACACAGCTAGTGTCAAGTGTTTGGTCTGAGGCTGGATTTGAACTCAGGTCCTTCCAACTTCAGGGCTGGTGCTCTATCCATTGCACCGCCTAGCTGTCCACATTTTAAGTTTTTAAAAATGATTTTACAACTATACTTTCTCCTCTGAGCAAATGTGCTTTAAATAGAAATAATTACAAGTTAATCAAATGAGATAATAATTGTAAAGTGCTTAGCACAGAACTTAGCACATAGTAGATGCTTGTTCCCTTCCTTTCTTCCCTCCAGGTATTGTAATTTTACTCTGAAATAAAAAAAAAAGTTCCCTCTGCTATCTAGTATGTTTAAAATGCGTTGCATTAATTGGTGCCTCTTGGTGCTTTGAGGTATCACTGTTGAGGAAGGAAGTTGTGACTGCCTGTTGATGTCCTTAAATGTCACCTTACCTGCATGGCAGAGGAGAAAAGGACCAGAATTTGGAGCCAGAGGATCTGGGTTCTAATTCGTCATCTGCTACTTACTACCTGTATAGCCTTGGGTCAGTCATTTTACTTCTCCATGGGCCTGTTTCTACATACCTAAAATATAGAGATGTGGCTAGGTGAGCTCTAAATCTTAAAAGTGATGGTAATGATAACTCATATTTATTGCATTTTAAGGATTATAAAGCAGTTCTTTTTTTCACAGCAAACTTCTGAGTTTAGTAGAGGAAGTTGCCTGTCCCATTTTATAGTTGAGGAAACCGAAGCAGAGGTTAAGCGACTTGACCAGGATCACACAGCTACTTAGTGTATGAGGCCGGATATGAACGTGGATCCTCCTCACTCCAGGGCTGGTACTCTGTACACTGCACCATGGAGCTGCCCCTGAAACTGAGTCTCAAAGAGATGAAATGACGTGGTCAAAGTCACCTATCTCAGAAAGTTATCTCAAAATCCTGACCCCTGGTCTTCTGAGTCCAGCATGGTCTGAAGCCAAGGAGATTCACGACATTCTGGGATTAGACCAGTGTGAGGCATGGGGTGGGAGGGCTGGGGGTGTGGGATCTAGAGCAGCGGCCCATTGGGCCTAGCGAGCGGCCCTCTTGTTCTCCCCAGGCTGGTCAGAACCAGGGATCATCCGGGAGCTGGGATGACAGGCCCCTGGCCCATTCCCTTGCCTAGTGATCATTCTGGAGTAGATCATCCAGCATTTTGGCTTACCCAGACCAGAGGTGTGGGGGGTCCCGGATCTAGGGCTGGCAGGAATCTTGGAGGGTCTGGTCTAACTCCTCCCAGCTCCGCTTTAACAGAGGGAGAGGCTGAGGCCCAGGGACAAATGAGATAATAATTGTAAAGTGCTTAGCACAGAACTTAGCACATAGTAGGTGCTTGTTCCCTTCCTGTGACAGAAGTAGGTCCTCCGACTCCAAATTAGGTTTCCGTCCATCGTTTCCTTTACCTGATGCCCTAGGCTGCTTTGACGTGGCGACTTCTTCACAGCTTATTAAAGAAGGAGGGTAGAACATCGAGATGGTTGATTTTCTACCGTATTATTATTAGGGTCTTGGTCTGTTGATGTCTTATTTCTTCCCTTTATGAGATGTGTGTGTGTGTGTGTGTGTGCACACATGTGCGTGCACATGTGTAGGATGGCTTAGACCTATGATTTCACTGGTCTAGGGAACTCTGGGTCTATTGACACCTGATGGGCAGTCACGGCTTTCGGGCCTGGCCTGAGGTGCCGGGACATTAAGTGACTTGCCCAGGGTCTCACAGGCAGTCTTGTTAGGGGCAGGCCTTGAATCCTGACTTGGAGGCTGGCCCTCTAGCCTTTCCTCCATGTAGTCCACCTTTCCCTCTCTCCCTTTTCCTTCTTTCCTCTCTCTCTCACTCTCTCACCTGCCTATCCCCTCTTGATATACATTGGCTTATAACCTCAATAGCAACAATCCCACGGGGTAGGCAAGGTAAGTATTATTGTTTCCATTTTGGAGATGAAGAAATTGAGATCCAGAGAAGCCAAGTGCCTTGCCCATGATCACACAATCCAGACCTTCTGACTCCCTGGCCCATTCCCTTTGCCGCCCCTTCTCATTAGCTCCAGCTGGGGTGGGGGGTCTCTAGTTGGCAAGCAACGTCTTGTCCTTCTTTAGCCCATGACTACCTGGAGGTTTCTCAGAAGGACTGAATCTCAGAATTGGAAGTGACCCAGGAGGCTGCTGGCCGCCCTGAACCTGCCCATGAGAGCCTTCTACAGCATCCCTGACGAGTGGCTCAGGTATAGACCTCTATGAGGTCTGCTCTAGTCCAGCCTTCCCTTTCCATCTTACAGATGAGGAAACTGAGGCCCACAGATGATAAGTGTCTTGTGTAGGGCTACCAAGGTAGAAAGTAGAGATGGGATGTAAAGCTGACTTGATGACCAAAAATTCAGCTTTTTTCCTGTTATACTATATATATGGCCACCCTCATCTTGATTCCTGAAGGGCCTAGGATGGGAGGCTTAGCACCTCCTCAACAGGCCAGCCTACCTTGGGGTTAATGGTTGAGATTTCCCTTCTATTGAATTGTAACCTGTCTCTGCAATTCCTGCCCATGCTCCTGGTTCTGCCCTCTGGGGCTAAGCAGAGCCAGGCTGAGCCTTCTCCACACCTCAGCTCTTTATGACCTTGAGGCAATGATTAGATCTCCTCAAGTTTTCTCTTCTCCACAAGCATGTTTTCGTTTTCTCCAACTGGTGCTTCTATGGCTGGTACTCATGAGCTAATATGACCCTTCCTGAAATATGGGTCTCTGAGGTTTGCTTTCCTTACCTGTAACTTGGGCTTGTGTATGTGTGTGTGTGTGTGTGTGTGTGTGTGTGTGTGTTAGGAAGACCCGAGTTCAAATCTAGCCTCAGACACTTCCTAGCTATGTGACCCATGGCAAGTCACTTAACCTCAGATCATCCGACAAAACAGAACCACTAGAGAAGGAAATGGCAAACTATTCCAGTATCTTTGCCAGGAAAATCCCAAGTGGGATTACAAAGGGTCAGACATGCCTGAAACAACTAAATAACAACAGCCACTGGATAGATATATGTGCAGACGTCTGCGTGTGATGTGACCTCATGGTGGGATTTCCTTCTGTGCGTGTATGGGTTGGGTGAGACGGCCACTGAAGTCTCTCCTGACTCTCAGATGCTGTGCTTCGGGGCGATGATTCCCTCTCGTCTACTGAATGGGGTTGGTGTGAGGCAATCTTTCTAGGCCATAAAGCAACAAAGAAAGGGGAGTTGTTAGCAGTATTGTCCTGTGGGGTCTGGAAGAGGATGAAACCATTGCTGGGGGGGCCTGGAGGCCATGAGAACGGGCCTCCCCTGCAGAGACGGAGGGGGGGAGAGCATCCACAGAGAGATTTCAGCAAAGGAATTTGATTTCCTTCCAGACGAGGGTACTGGGACCTCAGGGTCAGGCCCGGGGCATTGCCGAGCCGTTTGATGGAGGGCCTGGCGGAGGGGTCTGATTTCCCCAAGCCAGCCTGGGTCTGCAGCTGCAAACATCTGGGTTCCCCCTCAGGGTGGCTGGCTGCCAGCTGGGGGGACCGCCAGGGCCCAGCAGAGGAGGCAGGTGGTGGGGGTGTGGGAGAGACACCAGATTCTTCTCTCCTAGTCAGGGGAATGCGTTGGAGCCTGCCGGGGAGCAGCTGTGGCCAGCTGCTCTTTGGCCCTCCTCCACCTTCCACCCTCCACCCTCCACCCTCGGTCCCTCCCCTCCGCCTATTCCTCTGGGCCTTCTCCCTTTTTCTGAGTTCTCCCCCTTCTGTCCAGCAGCCCATTCCCCTACGTCTCCTTCCTGTGCATCTTCTTGTGGTTCAGACCGGGTGTTAGGAGGTGGGAAGCCCAAGGAAGCAGTGCTTTGGATGTCACTAGGTCCTGGCCTGGGAAGCAGAGGACTTGGTGCTCGCCTCAGCGCCGTCACTTTGAGCGGCAGAGATAAACCAGAGGGCGGCCGAGTTGGTGACCGCCTCTGGGCTGTGTGCGAGGTCATGCCGCAGGGGTCGGGTGAACAGACTGGGATGTTTAGTCTGCAGGAGAGCCTGGACATGGGGAGCCGTAATGGATGTCTTTAGGTATTCCAGGGCTTGTCACGGGGGAGAAGGTTAACTTTGGGGTCAGACTAGAAGGCCTGTTAGCTCTCTGCCTGTGACCCCATGAGCCTTGCTCTGCTTGACCCCAGGGGGCACAGTTGGGAGTGCTAGGTGGGGGAGGGGGCTGCAGAGAGGCCCACAATCAGAAGGGTGAATGCCAGGCTGGAATGGGTGGTCTTTGGAGGTAGTGAGCTCCCCGTCACTGGAGAGCTTCAAGCAGAGGCCGGATGAGCCCTTGTGGGTTATACTATTGAGGGGATCCTTGTTAGGTATAGTCTGGACTTGGGTGGCCTCTGGGGCCCCTTTCATCACTGACATTCAGTGATCCTGTGATGACATTTTATAGGATCATTCATTTCAGTGTTGGAATGACCCTTGGAACCCATCTAGTGTCCCTTACCCCTCATTTTATGGATGAGGAAACTGAGGCCTGGGGGAGGGGAGAAGTGGCCTTGGCCATGATGACCCATGTAAGTGGCTGTTCTAGGATGAAACCCAAGTCCTCTGATGTTCTCTTTTCCCACTATGCCACGGCTGCCTTCATCCCAGCTTCTCCGGGCCTCCAGTTTTTCGGTTTGTGACTGTGGAGTCTCATCTCTTCTGCCTTCCACCAGAAAAAAAAGAGAACTTGGTTGGTGTTTGGACCCTTTGGAGATGGGGCCCTTGTAAACACAAGGTGTTGTGTTAATAAAGCTGTCTTAGGAAGGCTGCTGGGAGTTGTCAGCTATGACAGGGCCCCAGGGAAGAGAGGAGGAAGGTATTTCCAGACCAGAAAGGGACGGCTGAAGCTTTTGGGAGGTGCCGGGCAGGAGGCAGATGGATCATGGTCACAGTCACCCCAGCCTGCCTTTGGCCAAGGGAGAGTTGGGCAAGACTGGAACCCAGAGTCCAGTAGCTGTTGAGTCATGGCTTATAGTGCTCCAGAAAGGAGGCCAGGCTCTCAGGTTTGATTCCTCTGTGGGCCACTTAGCTCGGGGTAGTGGACAGGTGGCCGGCTTTAGAGTCAGGAAGGCATGGGCTCGGGTCCTTCCTCTGAGATTACAAGTCCCCCATCTGCAAATATATCATCATTATTATTACAGGGTCCCTTCTGGCCCTGAATCTGTGATCCCAGCAGGCTGCAGCTCTAGACGAGACTCGAGTTCAAATCCTGCTTCAGACACTTCTGTGTGTGACCCTGGGCAAGTCTCTTGACCCCTCTCAGCCTTGGCCTTTTGGGTCCCTCTCAGCTCTAAACTCTTTGATGCCAAGTTCCATTGAACTCTAGACCGTTGGTTTTCCCCATCTCCATTGCCCTTTCCATCTCCTCCTCCACAGATCGCATCCTGAGGCTGCTGCCCCTGGATTATGGGTACGACGGCCAGCACTGCCCAGCAGACGGTGTCGGCGGTGACAGGCCCCCCATTCGAGGGCCTCCAGGGCTGCGGCGGCATGGATGACCGCCACTCACTCAGCATTCACTCCTTCCAGACCGCTGGCCCTCATAACAGCCGGGCCAAGTCCATCATCACCAACAAAGTGGCCCCGGTCGTGATCACGTGAGTGACCCCCTGGCCCCCACAGCCCCGGGGATGCTTGTCCCTAACGATCTGAGCGGATGCTGCCTGAGATGAACAATAGGGGCTAGGATGGAAGGGGACAGTCAGTGTGAAGGCCCAGGCCCCCAGTGGCCAAACCCGGCTCTCCAGGGACCCATCCTTGGCCAGGTCACTCCCTGTTTCAGGGCCTCAGCTGTCTCCTCTATAAAGTGAAGGTGGTTGACGAGATGATCTCTAAAGTCTGCCTGAATTCTAAAATACCAGGGTCCTGTGAGAGGTAAATAGCAGCCCATCTTCCAGGGCAAGATTTCCACAGTGACCCAGCTGATTGACCTTGAACCAGTCTGTTTCCCTGGGCTTCTACTGCCAACCTCAGATATGAAATTAAAGCTTTGGATCAGTGGACCTGTCAGATTCTGTTAATTCACTGGATGGGGGGGGGTGGAGAAGCACGTCTCCAGCTCCCGGCCCCCTCCTGCCCACCCAAGTAATGAGGAGAATGAACCTCAGAGACCAACAGGTCATGGTAACTCTCTGCTCTTAGGTCAGCATCTCTGGGAAGGTGGAAGGAAGCAGGAAAGTCAATCCTTGTGTTTGGGGTGGGGCAGTGGAGGAAGAAGCTAGGCAGTGGGGCCTAGAGGGAGTGGTTCTGGGCAGTCTGAGGAGGCCCAGGCTCCGGGAAGTTTGCTTGTTGGGACTCCAGCAGGAGCAAGATGGGGCAGGAGGAGGGCGGAGCTCTAGGGTTCTTGGCCAACTCACCTGTGCGTGTGGGAGAATTAGAATGGCCTTTGCTGTTACTGTGATAGCCATCACAGAATCACTCACTGCCCAGGTGGATCAATGATTCAGCCATTCAGGATTGATTAAGCACCTACTGTGTGCCAGGCACTGTACTAGATGCTGGGGAAGTAAAGACAAGAGAAAAATGCCTGCCTCATGGGGTCTGTTCTCTTCCGGGAGTTTTAAAATCCATAAAGAACATTGATATTCTTTTTAAAAAAATTTTATTTATTTATTTTTTCTCATTGATATTCTTTTTTTTATTAATTTATTTTGATTTATCAATAATCACTTCCATATGCTTTTGAGTTTAAAATTTTTCTCCCCCTTCCTCCCCACCACCCTCCCCAAGACAGTGCATAATCTGACATAGGCTATACATTTACATTCATATTAAACATATTTTCACATTAGTGATGTAAGTAGAAATTAAAACCAATAGGAGGAACCATCAGAAAGAGGAAACAAAACTCAACAGAAGAGAAAAAAATTAGCAATTTGGCTTCCATTGTTCTTTCTTTGGGTGTGGATAGCATTTTCCATCACAAGGTCTCTGGAGATGTCTTAGATCCTTGTGTTGCCAGGAAGGGTTAAGTTTATCAATATTAGTCATCACGCAACGTGTCTGTTACTGTGTACAACGTTCTCTTGATTCTGCTCGCTTCACTCAGTATCAGACCATACAAGTCTTTCCAGGTTTTTCTGAAGGCAGCCTGTTCATCATTTCTTATAGAACAATAGTATTCCATCACATTCATATACCACAACTTGCTCAGCCATTCTGCAACTGATGGGCATCCTCTCAATTTCCAATTCTTTGCTACCACAAAAAGAGCTGCTATGAATATTTTTGTACATGTGGGTCCTTTTCCCATTTGTGTGATCTCTTTGGGATATAGCCCTAGAAGTGCTATTGCTGGGTCAAAGGGTATGCACATTTTTAATAGCCCTTTGGGCATAGTTCCAAATTGCTCTCCAAAATGGTTGGATCATTTCACAACTCCACCAACAATGCATCAGTGTTCCAATTTTCCCACATCTTCTCTAACATTGATCATTTTCCTGTTTTGTCATGTTGGCCAATCTGATAGGTGTGATGTGGTACCTCAGAATTGTTTTGATTTGCATTTCTCTAATCAATAGTGATTTAGAGCATTTTTTCATATGACTATAGATGGCTTTAATTTCTTCATCTGAGAACTGTCTGTTCATATCCTTTGACCATTTATCGATTGGGGAATGGCTTGTATTCTTATAAATTTGACTTAATTCTCTATATATTTTAGAGATGAGACCCTTATCAGAGAGACTGGTTGTAAAAATTCTTTCCCAATTTTCTACCTTCCTTATAATCTTAGTTGCATTGGCTTTGTTTGTGCAGAAACTTTTCAATTTAATGTAATCAAAATTATCTATTTTGCTTTTCGTAATGTTCTCTATCTCCTGTTTGGTCATGAATTCTTCTGTTCTCCATAGATCTGACAGGTAAACTATTCCTTGCTTTCCCAGTTTGCTTATAGTATCAGCCTTTATATCTGAATCATGAACCCATTTTGACTTTATTTTGGTATGTGGTGTGAGATTTTGGTCTATGCCTAGTTTCTGCTATGCTCTTTTCCAGTTTTCCCAGCAGTTTTTTTCAAAGAGTGGGTTCTTATCCCAGAAGCTGGGGTCTTTGGGTTTATCAATTGATATTCTTTAAAATTAAATTTTATTTTGTTCAAATAACTGGTATGGATTTGCTCCTCCCCTCCCTACTGAAAAGAGTATGGATATTTCAAAGGATGTTGTGGAGGCTCTTTCTGTAAAGGAAATAAATAGCTGAGCAGACTGGAAGCCCCCTGAGGGCAGGGAGGGAAGTCCTGGTCTTACTCCCTTCCGGCTCCTCCTGTGGTACCACCCACAGGGCCTTTTCCACAGCTGCTGGTGGTGGTGGTGGGCGGGCAGCAGCCTCAATGCTTTACCAGGTCTGTGAAACCAGTCAGGAGGGAGGCTCCTCCGGGCCCCCCCCAAGCCTTGAGATTTGGTTTCCTGAGCTGCTATGGCTAAAGACTTCATGTGCTTGTAGCCAAGCCGGAGGCTCGTCACTGGAAGAGCAGTGCGCATCATCCACTCTGCGCCTGCCCTCCAGTGCGGGTGAGGCCCCTCGCAGCAGCTTCTGGGCCAGCAGAGCCTTTGAGAGCCGGGGGCCCCTTAGTCCAGGGTCACACTGAGGCAGTGGAGGGGAGGAGGCCCCCAGCAAGTGGCTGGTGGACCAGGTACCCAAGCCCCTTCCACGCGGAGCTACTGCCACTCATCTGTCTGTTTGGCTTAAAGTGGGCCAGGCCCGAATCTCTTTACTGTTACAACCCTCGTTTGAGGTTGGTCGGGGGGAGGGATTGGGGAAAAGAGGGAGCTGGAGACTGTGAGCGGCAAACCTGCTGGAAGTGGGTGGAAGCTGCTGGAAGCACAGGGAGTGGGTGGTCAAGGTAGGGTGGGGGTGGTGGTGGTGGTAGTAGTAGTGGTAGTGGTGGTAGTAGTAGTAGTAGTAGTGGTAATAATAATAAGAGTAGTAGTAGTAGTAACAGCAGCAGTAACAGTAGCAGTGGTAGTAATAGTAGTAGTAGTAGTGGTAGTAGTAGCAACAGCAGTAGCAGCAGCAGTAGTAGTGGTAGTGGTAATAATAATAATAATAGTAGTGGTAGTAGCAGCAGTAGCCGTAATAGTAGTAGTGGTAATAATAATAATGATAGCAGTAGTAGTAGCAGCAGTAGCAGTAGTAGTAGTAGTAGTAGCAGCAGCAGCAGCGTAGTAGTGGTAGTGGTAATAATAATAATGGTAGTAGTAGTAGTGGCAGCAGCAGCAGCAGCAGTAGTAATGCCCAGCTCAAGTTCCACCTTGGGAGGGTTTTTCGCTGGCCCCTAGCTGATATTGCCTTTCATTCTTGTTGAAAGAGAAAACCCTTGTAACACATACTCAAAGTCAAGCAAACTAAAGCCCCATCTTGACCGTGTCCAGAAATGGGCGTCTTGTTCTGCAGCTTGAATCTCTCACCTCTCTGTCAGGAGGTAAAAGATGTGCCATTAGAGTGTAAACTCCTTTTTTTTATTATTATTGATTTTTATTTATCTAGCATTTTCTAGGGATGTGTTGATTTTTTAATAATACCCTGTACATCTCGCTTTTTACAGGTTTTTCTGTAGTTCTCTGCATTTCTCGTATTTCTTATAGTATAATTCCTTCATATTTATATATCATAGATTGTTCAGCCATTCTCTAATAAATGGGTCCGTATTTTAAGTTTTTTCCCCCTCTGTTGAAGAGTACTGCTGTGAGTATATTATCTTATTTGAACCTGCTATCTGTATCTGATTACATTGGTTATATACACCAAAATGTATATTATAATTATATAATTACACCTATATAATATATATTATATATATAATTATATGTAACATATAATTATGTAATTATTATAACGAATAATTATAGTCAGTGGTCACCAATCTTTTACTAGTTTTTTAAGCAGAAATCTAAATTGTTATCCAAGTGGTTGGTCCGATCAGAATGTAAGCTCCTCGAGGATAGGGCTTGTTTTGGCACTCAGCCCGGGGCCTGGTACATAAGTAATCCCTTAATAAATGCTTGTTGAGTGACTTATCTTCCATTTCTGTAGAGCTTTTAAAGTCTACAGAGTCCTTTGGCCACCCATCACCCACAGGCCTTGGGAGGTAGGGAGTCCAGGCTTGCTAATGCTCATTTTACAGATCAGGAAACAGTGTCCCTACTCTCAGATTAGAGCTTCCACATTGATAAAAGGGCTGGAGGAGGGGGAGAAGGGGAGGTGAGTATCTGTGACTTATGGGCTCCTGGGAATGGCATGAGGCAGCTTGGGGGCAGTGGGCAGCCTTGCCCTTGACTCACGCTCTCTGGGACAGGTACAACTGTAAGGAAGAGTTCCAGATCCATGATGAGGTGCTCAAGGCCCATTACACAGTGGGCCGGATCTCAGAGGCCACGCAGGAGCACTACCTGGTCCAGGTGAGCCCCCCCCATCACCTTCCCCTCTCCTTCTCTTTCCTTCCCCTCATCTCTCTTCCTCTTCCCTTTTCCCCTCCTCCTTTCCCTTCTTTTTCCTCCTCTCTTTTCCTCTTTTCTCCTCTATTTCTTGCCTTCCCTTCATCCTGCTGACTTCTTCCTCTCTTTCCTTCTCTTCCGTTTTCTTTTTCCACCCCCTTTAAAAGCTCCCTAGTAATGGGAACTGTTGTCCTCCTTCTCTCTCCTCCCCTCCCTCTTCCCCTTTCTTTTTCCTCCTGCTTTCTTTTTCTTTCCCTTCCCCTCCTTTTCCTCTAGGGCCTCTGCGGCCCTTTCCCTTTGGATGGCTCACCTGAGCTGTCTGAGATCCCGAGCTTCCCATGGCCAAGGTCCATCCTGGGCCTAGGACCCAAGATCTGTCCCAGGCAGTCAATTGTTGGGTTGTTTATTTACCCATTTCTACATTCTGACCCACTCCCTCTGAGCTAACCAGGACCAGAGACTATTGAACAGACTGTCAAAACCCAAAAGAGACCTTAAAGACCCTTGAATTAAACCGTTTTATAGATGACCACGCTTGGCTCTCTACCTCCCATCACACAGCTCCACAGCGGCCGAGCTGAGCCTAGCCATGTGTAGACCTGGGGGGATGCATTTCTTCTTCCTGCTTTCCACTCCCTCAGCATCCAGGCCTTTCTGGTCTTCACGCGTCTGGGGAACCTCACCATCCAGCTGTCCTTCTGGCTCCCCTCTCTCTGGCGTGGCTTGTTTTGTGATTTTTTAAAAAATGAGCACAGTTGGGAATTTTCCTAACCTTTTACCCTCGCGGAGGCCTGGAAAGGAACAAGTTTGTTCATCCGTCTGGTCTAGGTGTCTGTTCTGCCGGTAGGCAGGGGGGATGGAGGAGATAACCTCTGAAGGTCCCTTCCAGCCTGAAGATTATCTGATGTTCCCAGGGTACTGAGGGGTCCCCAAGCAGAGGTTAAGCTAGTTGGATGCCCTCTGTTCCTTGGCTCACTGCCCCTCCACCTGAGTAGAATGTGTCCCTGTTGGCGGGAAAAGGACAAATGTGGCACATTCCACCCTGCCCTGCCCTAATTCACACTCAGACCTTCTGGGAGAGGCCCAGACCTCCCCTTTTCATCCTGCATTATGGCTACAGCTTCCTTTTCCAGCCCTTTGCTTCTCTCTGCCCTCTTTTACTAATTCTGGTTTCCAGCCCCTGGGACTGTCCACCACTCCCTGATCTTGTCCTGACCTTTCCTGTCATCTCCCACGCCTGGAACACAATCCTTCCTTATCTCTGTCTCTTGACTTCAAGGCCCAGGTCCCGCATACTATCATCTCTAATGGATTCCCATCCTTAGCCCAGCTCCCCCACCCACCCTCCACCTCCTCTTAGCTGAAAGGGTTTTCTCTTGCCTCAGATTTTCCTCCAGTACTCCACCTGGATCTCCTTCTGTCCTTACACTCTGCTCCATAGTATGCCTATTTGTATACACGTCCCATTTCCTCAATTAGAATGGAAGCTTTCTGAGGGCAGATTTGGTCCTTGGGTTGTATCTGCAGTACATGGTTCCCTCCTTTAACAGGAATTCAGCACACATTTGTTATTTGTCCTGGGGCCTCCTGGGAAATCATCTTCACCCAATTCACCTTATTTCTTTTCTTTTCTTTTCCTTTTTTTTTTTTAAATTCACCTTGTTTCTGAGAGCAGCTCCATGTAGTGGAAAGAGAGCTGCACCTGTAGTCAGAAGACTCAGGTTCAAATCCTGGTTCTTTTACTTAGAAGCTGAGTGACTCTGGGCAAGTCATTTGCCTTTCTGGGCTTCACCTGTAAACTGAGGGTTGGACTTCATGATTTCTCAGGTCCCCCAGAGCCAGCCACCCCCGAGGCTAGAGGGAAACAAGTTAAGGCCAACATTTGGTGACCCGAATGAAGCTTGTCCTGAGATGAATGGGAACCCCTTGAGATGGAATAAAGGGGCTCCTGTCACATCACTTAAGGTTGTACCCCCTCCTTCTAACTTTTCCAGGGACGCTACTTCATGGTCCGGGACGTCTCAGGGAAAATGGACGCCTTGAACACAACAGGGAGCTGCGGGGCCCCCAACTTCCGCCAGGCCCGAGGCGGGCACGCTGTGTTTGGCATGGGGCAGCCCAGCCTTGCGGGCTTCAAGAGGGTTCTCCAGAAACTCCAGAGCGATGGCCATAAGGTGGGCGGGGGCTGACTGTCTTACTCCATGTAAGGTTGGGGTTGGGGAGAGAACTAAGATGGCGGAGCAGAGATGAGTGGGTGGTGTGCAGGAGAAGACAGGAAAGTGGTGTGACTGAAGGTTAGTGTTTGTGATGGGGATGATGGTGGGGATGATGTTAGTGATGGTGGTCAGATTGGAGAGGTAGAAAGGCCAGATTGTGGAGGGGCCTTGGAAGCCAAGCCAAGGTCTTTGGGCCGTAACAGTGGAATACCATAGAACCTACTAGATTGTAAGCTCCTAGAAGGCAGGGCCCTTGTCTTCTTCATCGCCCTAGTTCCTGGCCTAGCTCTCTAAACACAGTAGATGCTTAATGTTTTTTAAATGACATGACTGTGTCAATAGGTATTTTCTGCATTGGAGACCTGCCCTGGGATCGGTGGGAGGCCCCTGCATGAAGAACCCTTGAGGGGAAGGAGGATAGGGATTGGGAAGGAAGGAAAAGAAAGGGAGCTTGAGATCCTAAGGGAAAGACACGGGACAGAAGATGGGTATGGACATCAGATGTGTGGTGTGGCCCTGCCTCATCTCCCTGGTTAGGATGTTGGCCTCTGGAGCGCAGACTGCGGTTCATGCAACTTTAGTCTCTCCCCATAGTACAGAGCCTTGCAGGTATTCAGTAAATATCTGTTTTAATGAATACATAATGAGGTCAGTGATAGTCAATGATAGGCGTATTGCATAGGAGGGCAGTGGCTGAGATGGTGACAGTGATGGCGGTAGGATGTTGGTGGTGAGGGTGTTGATGGTAGGAAGATCATGATGACAATGGCATTTATGGTATATGTCATTGAGGGGGGTAGGATGATGGCCGTGAGGATGGTGGTGTTAATGCTAGTGATGGTGATCATGGTAGGGGTGATGGCAATGATAGTGATGGTGGTGGTAATGGGTCCCTTCTTGGGCTCTCTGCAGGAGTGCATCTTCTTCTGTGTACGTGAGGAGCCCGTCTTGTTTTTGCGCATGGACAATGATTTTGTGTCTTACACGCCTCGGGACAAACAGAACCTTTGTGAGAATCTCCGTGGACTGAGCCCGGGTGTCCAGGTGGAGAGCCTAGAGCTGGCTATTCGGAAAGAGGTGATGGTGGGGGCAGGGGGGAGGATGTGGTGGGGTGCTGGCTGCCTTGTTGTTGGGTAGGGAATGTGCTAAGAATATCCTCTGGGCCCTGTGGGAATAGAAGGCTTAGTGCAAGATCACAGGGTCATTGATTCAGATCTGGAAGGACCCTCGAGTTCACCAAACCCATCCCCATCATTTTACAAATGAAAACTGAGACCCACAGAGGTTAAGTGACTTGCCCCAGGATACACAGCTAGTAAATGTATGAGGCAGGATTTGAACTCAGTTCTTCTGACTCCCAAGTCCAGTGCTTTATCCACTGTTTTCTCCAAGGGCTTCAGAGTCAGGAAGATATGGGTGGGAATCTTGCCTCAAATACTTAAAAGCTGTGTGACCCTAGGCAAGTCTCTTAACTTTTCTGACCCATGCAAGATTTTCTCATCTGTAACATAGGAGGGGGTTGGACTTAATGGGGAATAAACATTTGTTGAGTACCTCCTATGTGCCAGGCACTGTGCTAAATGCTTTTTACAAATATTATCTCATTTGCTCCTCACAACAACCCTTGGGGGTGGGTCCATTTTCCAGTTGATGAAACTGAGGCAAATAGAGGTAGATCTGAACTTGGGTCTTCCTGACTCCAGGCTTAGAGCTCTGTCCACTGTGCTACCAGCTGTCTCTGAGCTGGCCACTAAGGCCCCTTCCATCTCAAAAGTCACGATCGTCTGATCCTTTCTGGTCCAGATTCATGACTTTGCCCGGCTGAGTGAGAACACGTACCACGTCTACCATGACATTGAGCGCTTCCGGGAGGAGCCACACTTGGTGCAGGTCCAGAATGAGGATGACATCCATGTGACGGAGGAGGTGTACAAGCGTCCCGTCTTTTTGCTTCCATCCTACAGGTGACAGTCCAACCCACTGATGCACTGTTCTTTAGCCCCAGTGGTCACTGCCCCCGGCTGGGCTCTAGGCTACTGGACTCTCTCCCTGAATTCTACTTCTGGCTCACTGAGCAGGACCCTTAGACAGGGTCTTTGCCTATCCGAGGCCTCAGTTTTCCTGCCTGTACAATGGGCTGATTTATTTCGACCCTCTCCTTGACCATGGTTTGGCTATATACGTGGGGTCATAGCTTTGGAAGATACCCTCGGGGCATATGGGGGATTGTTTATGTCTTCCCCCTCTCCCTTTCATCTGTCTCTTTCCTTAAAAAAGATTTTTATTGATGCCTCTTATATTTATAGCTATCCATTTCATTTCTTTTCTTTTCTGTTAAACAAGCATTTATTAAGTGCCGAGGCACTGGGAGATATGTAAAAGTTAGATGAGACATGTTCTCTGCCCTCAGGAACTTACAGTCTAGTAGGGGATAAGATAGAAAATGTAATATCCCGTGGCACCTGATGCTTGAAGATTTTTGAAAACTTTTAATGCGTTCATTTCCAAACATGTCTGTCCTCCCTACTCCTCCCAAGTGATATCTTTGTGTCTTTCTGAAGGTGTCCCCCTTCTCTTCTCTCCCCATTGGGCCATCCCTTGCAATAAAATAGTAAGAAAGAAAATTAGTTCAGCAAATACAAGCAGTATATCAGTCATGCGTGTCTCTGCCCCCTTCAGGGTCATTCTGGTATGACCCATCCCCACTGAGCTCTTCCTCTCCCCTTTCACTGGATTTTCCAAAGGATTTGGGAATGAGGCTGGTGCGCTTGCTTCTGTTCTGCCCCTGGCCCAGCTCATAGAATGATAGGAAAGCTAGGCCCTCCTGCTTAGGGGGTGGGCTTAGGTCCTAGCCAGGACCGCCGGATGGGGAGCCAGAGTGTTTGGGTTCAGATGTTAGTCGGCTGTGTGCTGTGTGGCCTTGGACAGAGCACTTCCTCCTTCAGTCTTCTCCTTTGTAAAATAGGGTGGGGATTAGACTTGATGATTTCTAAGATCCTTTTTGTTCCTAATTCCACTGGTCAGTTGAGCCCTGGAGGGGAGAACTGGAGGGCTCCAGTTTCACATGATGTCAGCTCCGCTCCTCACCAGGGGGGGTCTCTCAGCCTTCTCTCCTCACCAGTGGGGGTCTCTTGGGACCCTCTCCTCACCTGAGGAGGGTTTCCACCTTGAGCCCTTTTCTCACCCCCTTGGGGTCTCCCAGTGATGAGCCATTGGTGACTTGACAGGTACCACCGACTGCCCCTGCCAGAGGATGGGGCACCCCTGGAAGCCCAGTTTGATGCTTTCGTCAGGTTCCTCCGGGTAAGCAAGGCATGGTGGGAAGTATGAGCGGGTGGAAGGCAGGCATTTCTGGGAGCTTGAACCCCAGAAGCCCCTCCTCAAGGCTCATTCCTCCGTGAAAGATCAGGGTGGGTGCCATGGGTTAACCCCCCCAACTTTGGCCGAGAGCTGAGTTACCCCTGGCCACGGGCTTACATTTGACCATGGCCAGCTTTCTCTCAGAGGCAGACCAGAGGGTGTGGGCGGCACAGCAGACCCATTCCCACCAGCTGGGCCATAACTTAAGGCTCCTCCCACTGCTCTGTCAGGAAGGTGGGCATAGTTTGATCATCTGAGCCACCAAGCCCAGGACAGGGTCCTGCTTCCCTGGGCTGCTCAGACCATAGTGTTGCATGATTGACAGTGTCTTACCTCCAGGAGAGCCCCAGCCTGCTGCCACTCCGGGACCCGTTGGGGGCACCCCCAGCCCTTCTCTTCAGCTGCCAGACCGGAATTGGCAGGACCAATCTGGGCATGGTCCTGGGCACCCTCGTGCTCTCTCACTGCAGGAGGACGACCAAGAGGCCAGAGTACGTGGGCCACAAAGGACTCGTGGGATGAGGGCAGGATGGGGGTGGGGGGCTGCCTCCCAGCAATGGCACTGAGTCGGGGGGCTGGCAGAGGAAAGAAGGCACTGGATTGGGGGCCGAGGACCTGGGCATGAGTCCTGGCCCCATCCCCATCTACCCGTGGGTCCTCCCTGGCTCTTGGCCCTGGTCCTAGGTGGGAACTCAGGCTGGGAAGCAAGATGCCTGGCTTCAGTGTCCAGGCCTGCTTAAGCCTTAATAGCTTAAAACTGCATTGAGACTTTTGGGACGCCTTGGCTATTATAATTGTATATAGTATATATGTATATGTGTGTGTGTGTGCGTGTGTGTGTGTGTATCTATCTATCTATCTACACACACACATACATATATATATATATATATATATATAGTATATAATCATATCTGGTCACACTGACCTAAATATAGGCCACCCCTGAATATGTCATATTGTTAAAATATGATCCCTTTGAAAGGCTTACACATATTATTTATGTGATAATAGCTAATGATAGCTAATATTTATATAGCACCTACTGTGTGCCAGGCACTGTGCTAAGGGCTTTATAGATTTTTTTAAAATCTCATTTAATCCTCACAACAATGCTGGGAGGTAGGTGCTATTATTATTCTCATTTTACAGATGAGGAAACTGAGGCAGGCAGTAGTTAAATGACTTGCCCAAGGTCACACAGCTAGGAAATAGCTGAGGATGGATTTGAGCTCGGGTTTTCCTGACTCTAGGCCCAGTGTTCTGTCTACTGCACCACCTAGCTACTGTCTGTGAGCGTGTGTGTGTGTGTGTGTGCGCGCATGCTATATAATATGTACTCTGAAAAAATGGCAGTGATTAGAGGCAGTTCTAAAGTCTCGCAGAAGCAGTATTTTTGGAAAAGGACTGCTGATCTCTGGAGCAGTTTAGTATTCGTAGTATGGGCTTGGGTGGATGGTTCCGTGAGGTGCCTTCTGCTGATGGGATTTTCCAGGCTGGGGGACCACTGGCCAGAGGTCATCCTGCACCGGCATTGTCTGTGAGAGCCGGGGATCCCTTGGGTGTTGTAAGGAGGCCTCAGGCTTCTCCCCTTTCATGCCCTCGTTCCCATCCCCCTGGCAGGGCAGCACCCCCACAAACTGACTCACGGCCTCTGGAGCACTTGGAGGTGGTACGGAGCTTCATCCGCATGGTACCCAAGGGCAGGCAGATTGTGGAGGAGGTAAGGGAGCCCTGAGGGAGATGGGAAGGAATGATTGCGGGAGGTGGGGACATGGCCTTCCAGCTGGCCACTCTCTCTGTTGATGATGTGGGTAGGGAGTGGCTTTTCCTTCTCCCTTCTCTCCCTCCCCCTCACCATCTTCTTTCTGTTTGCCTCAGTCCTTCTCTCCTCTCCATCTCCGCCCCCCCCATTCCTTTCTAGGTGGACCACACCTTAGCAGCCTGCTCAGAATTGCATAACCTGAAGGAGACTGTCTTTGAAAACCAGAAGATGTTGGAAGGGCTTGGCCGGGATCACCTGCAGGTGAGGCTGTGGTGGGAGCTCTCCTCAGAAAGGTTGGGCCCTCCATGTGTGGAGCGGGAGGAGAGCTGGGGGAGGACAAGGAGGTTGGGGTCTGCTCCTAGGGGGAGCCGTCCACAGTGTGACATGGAAGCTCCCGGGTGCCCCTCGAAGACAGGCCTTGTGATCCTAGAAATGCATCTGTCGTTGGCCACCCCCTGTCCCAGCTTAGCTTGGCTGCTGCTGTGGAGATGGCGCCCAGACCATCACGAGGCCCACAGTCCAAGCCTTGCAGCAGCTAGAGGTCCAAGCGGGTCTTGTGGTCCGCTGACATAGTCTTCAGTGCTCCAGAGAGGACGCTGTGTGACATTGAGGAAATACTGTTGAGTGGAGGGGATTTCAATCCCTGACCGTTGGGTTATAAGGCTAGCCCTTCTGGGACAGCCAGCACATTCTGCTCTGCCGGGTGAAGGGGCTGGATTAGCTGGTCTGTAACGCTCCTCTAGTCTGACATTCTGTGTACTCGGGTCTCTACCAGTTCTGACATTCTGTGTTCTACGGTTCCTTCTAGCTCAGATGTTCCATGTTCTATTTCCATAAAGCTCTTCTAGTCTGACATTCTGTGTACTCGGGTCTCTACCAATTCTGACACT
>NW_020954625.1:4200922-4204905 GCF_900497805.2 Vombatus ursinus | reverse complement strand
CAGATGTTCCATGTTCTATTTCTATAAAGCTCCTTCTCTAGTCTGACGTTCTGTGTACTTGGGTCTCTACCAATTCTGACACTCTATGTTCCAGGGTTCCTTCTAGCTCAGATGTTCCGTGGTCTATTTCTCTAAAGCTCCTTCTCTAGTCTGATGTTCTGTGTACTCGGGTCTCTACCAATTCTGACACTCTATGTTCCAGAGTTCCTTCTAGCTCAGATGTTCCATGGTCTATTTCTGTAAAGCTCCTCTAGTCTGACATTCTGTGTACTCGGGTCTCTACCAGTTCTGACACTCGTGTTCTAGGGTTCCTTCTAGCTCAGATGTTCCTGACATTCTGTGTTCTAAGGCCCCTCCTGATTCTGACATTCTGTGTTCTAGGGTTTCAGATGTTTTGTGGTCTATTTCGTAAGGCCCCTTCTAGCGCAGACATTTTATGTACTAAGGCGCTCTCATTCTATGAGGCAGTGTGGTCCAGTGCAAAGAGGGCTGTATCTGGATTCTGAAGACCTGGCCTAAACCCAGCCTCTCACACTCCTTGTGTGACCTCAGACAAGTCAGCTGTCCATCCTGGGCCTCAGTTTCTTCATCTGTAAAATGAGAGAGTTGGTCTAGCTGGCCTCTGAGGTCCATTTCAGCTGTAGGTCGATGACCATACAGCCCTACAGAGGCTGAGTACTTAGGGTAGACTTGACTTGTGTAAGGCCTTGAAGGCCAGACAGAGAGGTGGGGACTCGTTGGGGCTGGCATTTAGCCCCATCTAGACGTTACTCTCTAATATAAACCCACCCACAGGAAGAGAGTTGAAGGTTCATTCTGTGTCTCCCTGGTCCTTTGCTGGTTGTTGGAGAGCCTTCTGTGTGGGCTTTCGTGCGTGGGAGAGGGGCCCATTTGTCTCAGCTCCCTCTGCCCCCTGCCTCCTGTCAATGATTGCTCCTCCGACAGTGTGAATGCTAGCAGGTCCTGGAGAAAGGACAGGAACAGGGACAGGAAAGGGCGGATGAGGAGAGGGAAGTTTATTTTTCCCAACCGGGTCTTCTGGCCTCCTGATATAAACAGGATAGAAGGAGGTATCCCTGAGTTAGGGGGAAAGGGAGAAGGTGGGAGAGGCAGCCAGCTCTGATGGATGGTGTGAAAGGCCAGACCCTTCTTGGACAGAACCCAGGCCCCTCTCTGCTTGCTGCTCTGCCTGCCCATCCTTCTGGCCCCCGAACCAGCCATGGTTCATGCTGGAAACTGCAGCTGCTTCCCAGGGTGTGTTCTTGGGCCAAAATGACCCCCAGGGGGTCTCTCATCTGTGGAGATGTCAGAGCCTCAGTGGTCAAACGAATGGCCCAAGTAGACGTCAAAGGATTTATTCTTATTTATTTTAGAACAAAGAGAAGCAGTATTGAAAGTAGCATATTGAGAGGCATTCTTGAAGCTAGGAAGATCTGAGTTCAAATGCGATCTCTGACACTTACAGGCTGTGTGATCCTGGGTGTGTCACTTAATGTCTAGAACAGAGGTTTGAAACGCGTGGCCCCGGGCAGCCCACAGAACTCCCACTGGGGTCCAGACCAGATTACATTGTAACTGGGAAGTGCTTAACAGAACAAACAAGAGGGCAGTAAAACATAGATAATGTTAATCTGTTGTTTTCTGAGTTGATATGGACCAGCAGGATCGGGTACTGGCCGGGTTTCTATTTCAGTTGGACACCGTTGCTCTTGATAACTGTTAAGTAAGCTGTAGAGATGGTGCCAACCTGGAGTGGGACAGGTAGCTTCCTCACCTGGGAGTTCCTTGTACTCATAAAACCCAGGTCCCTAACCCTATTTTTGAAGTAAGTTTCATTGAGGCCTTCTGTTTTCAAATGTTGAATGCTATCCTGTGCTTTTATCTCACCTCTGTCTTGCAATGTATCCCTTCTTGCTTTCTCTCCCAAAGAGTCCTCCCTCCCCAATACTTGGCACAGCGCCTGGCATGTAGTAGGTGCTTATTAAATGCATGTTGTGGGGCAGCTAGGTGGCGCAGTGGATAGAGCACCGGCCTTGAAGTCAGGAGGACCTGAGTTCAAATCCAGCCTCAGACCAAACACTTAACACTTACTCGCAGTGTGACCGTGGGCAAGTCACTTAACCCCAATTGCCTAAAAATAAATAAATGAATGAATGAATGAATGAATAAATGAATAAATAAATATATGCATGTTGCCTAAGAGTAACATAGGGAGAGAGAAAAATAGTTCAGCAGAACTGATCAACATATTGAAAAAGTCCGATATTACACACGATGGTCCATAGTCAGGGCCTCGAGCCCCTGCAAAGGAGCGAGGTGGGTGGGAGGGGGCACCGTCTAGTGTCATGTCTTTGCAGCTCATTCTGTTTTCTCCAGATTCAGTTTTGGAGGCTTTGTCGGCCCGATGCTCTTTGCTTACATTGTTGCCGTGGGAGGAACATTGGAAAACTGCCCTTCTGTGGTGTTGTCTCCTTGTCCTGCCCCATCCCCTGGCCAGGAATGGAACTTTCCATTTGAACAAAGAAAAATGGCTCAAACAAAAGTGGCCAATCGGGTGACCCGAGCTGGTATTCTGCAGCCTGGCCTGCTGATGGTCTCCAGGCGGCTCCGGGGAGAAGAGGGAGCAGGATGCTAGGAGCCCTTGTTTCCTGGTCCTTTCTCCAGGCTGGATAATGGGGCTTTCATTTTCTTGGGGTTCAACAGCCTTGACGTCACTATGTCTCTCTCTGGCTTGGTTCTGTTCTCTTCCCTCTGCATCACTTTCTATAAATCTTCCTCTGTTTCTCCAAATTCCTCTTATTTCTTGTTTCCGAACGTTGTAGGATTAAGAATGTTAGAGATCACTCGTTTTACACGTGGGGGAACCGAGGCTCAGGTTAAAGGCTTTGTCCGTCTTAGACAGGCTGTAGATTGTAGAGCAGAGATTTGAACCTGGGCCCTCTAACATTAAATCCTCCGTGTTTTCCACCCTTCTCTCCCCCGCCCCCAAGTTGCTTTCAGAGAAAGGGTAGGGAGGGTGAATGGAATCACCTGGTGGAGGTTGGAGGACCTCTGGGGAGGGATTGAGGGCGCAAAGTAGATCTAAAGAAATCACACTTCTCCCATCCTGTAGCGGGTGGGTCCTAGAAAGCAGGGCATGAGGGGAGGCTCCCTGCAGGAGGTGGCGTTTGACCCGAGTTTTGAGGGAAGCTGGGCTTCTGGTGAGGAGGAGCTGAGGAGGAAGGGCATTACAGGGGCAAGGAACAGCTTGTGTAAACGCACAGAGTCAGGAAATGGGAGATTGTGTAAGGGGAACAGCGAATTTGGCTAGAAGGGAGATTGTGAGAAGGCTCTGATGGGCAGGAAGCCCGGAAAGGTGGGCGCAGCCAGGGTGTGAGGAGCTTTGAATGTCCAAAACTGAGGAGCTGCTTTGTTTACCCTTGAGGCCACGGGGGCTGATGAAGCGCCTTGAAAATCCTTCCCAGCTCTGGGTTCTATGGTCCCTCCCAGCCCTGATGTTCTATGTTCTAAGCTCCCTCCCAGCTCTGACGGTCTATATTCTAAGCTTCCTCCTATCTCGGATATTCTAGGTCCTAGGGTCCCATAAAGTCTCTGACTATACACGTTCTAAGCTCTCTCCCACCTCTGAGGTTATATGTTCTAAGATCCCTTCCAGTTTGGACAGTCCATGTTCTCAAGTCCCTCCTGGCTCTAATATCCTGTATTCTAAGCTCCTCCATTTCTAATGTTTTGTGTTTTAAGCTCTCTCCAAGCGCTGACATTCTGTGTCCCAAGGTCCTTCCCAGCTCTGACATTCTGTGTTCTAAGCTCTCTCCTAGCTCTGATATTCTGTTCTGAGGTCTCTGATCTTTGATGTTCTGTGTACTAAAGCCCCTCTCATCTTTGTTGTTCTAAGCTCCCTCCCAGTTCTGATGTTCTGTGTTCTAAGCTCCCTCCCAGCTCCGAGGTTCTGTGTTCTAGGCTCCCTCCCAGCTCTGAGGTTC
>NW_020954625.1:4195072-4200912 GCF_900497805.2 Vombatus ursinus | reverse complement strand
GCTCCCTCCCAGCCCTGAGGTTCTGTGTTCTAGGCTCCCTCCCAGCCCTGATGTTCTGTGTTCTAAGGGCTCTTGCAGGTCTGATATTCGGTCATCCCATGACTGCCACTTCATTCCCTTTAGTTCTCCTCCCCTTCAGGGAAACGGTGGCCAAGAACCCCGGCAGCAGAAAACTCTGCAGAGCTTGGAACGCTACTTCTACCTGATTGCCTTCAACTACTATCTGCACGAGCAGGTGGGTCAGCCTTTGGGCCCTTTGTGTCCTCCGTCGGGCTCTGCTCGTGCTCTGCCCTGGTGACCGTGGCGGGACCCGAGGGAGGACAGCTAGAACGTGGACTGACTGGGCGTGCGAGACTGTGTGTAGGTGAGGGGCCCAGCTCTGCTGCTGATTCTGGACGGCTCACTCCCCCTTATGGAGCCTCAGGCTTCTCATCTTTGAAATGGGCATACTCATCCATGCTCTCTTCCTTCCAGGGTTGTTGAGAGAGACAGCATGGGTCAGTGGTGCCGAGTCTAGCTTGGATCCTGCCTCTGAGGCCCACTTCACCTTGCTGGGCCTGTTTTCTTATCCGTAAAACAAAGATAGTCTTTGAGCTTGGGTGCGTGCACATGAATAGAAATAGCTTGCTGTAGTGGACAGAGCACTGGGTTTGGATTTAGGAAGTCCTGGGTTCCAATCCTGTCTCTGACGTTTCCCAGCTTTGCCACCATGGGTTCTAGGTAACTCCTTAGAACCACAGGATTCTAGGTGGAGAGTGGAGAGGGTCCACCCGCTAATTTTACAGTGGAAAGCAGGCTGAGGCCCAGAGAATCCAAGTGACTTACCCAAGGTCATGTAGCAGTAAATGGTCGAGGCAGGATTTGAACCCAGGTCTGGTATGATCTGTGTTGGTGGAAGAAGTTGCCACGTGGAATATTCCTGACAGAAGAGGTCACAGATCCTCATCTACATCTCTATGACCTTGGGCAAATCATTTATGATTTCTGAGCCTCAGTTTTCCTCATCTGCAAAATGAGCCAATTTGGCCAAATCAATCAAAAGCTTCTAGTGAGTACTTAACTATGCGTGAGCATTAGTATAGAAAGAGAAAGCAGAAGCATTCCCTGCCCTCAGGGAGCTTGCATTCTGACGGAGGAGCCAGCGTGAATGTACACAATAAATGCACAGTGTTTAGACAGGGTATCTTTAGAGGGAAAGGTGTTTCCGGTGGGGCCCCCTTCAGGAAGTAGGTGGTGAAAGGCCTCCTTCGGGAGCTAGCTGGGTGACCTCTGCGTTCCCTTTCAGTGTTAGATCTGGGCTCCTTTGGGTCTGTTTTCGTGCTATGTATATACAATGTGTGTATCCACAGCGGAGCTGGGAACAGAGCTAGAACTAGGCGTAGGCAAGGTGGGCTGTTGCCCAGGGTGTGACCCGCTCTTGGGGGAGCAGCGAAGCTCCGACGTTTATTGTCTGGGTGAGTCCTCGTAAGGTGCTGGATAGAGGAGGGGCCTGCTATTTTCAGGCCTATTCTGGGGTGCCCAAGTGCTTTGCCCCAGCTCTGGTTGGGGCTGGGGTGTGGTGGGCAGATAGCGAAGGTGGCTGCCAGCTGGACAGGGAGGGTGGGGGAGACCATGGTGTCATCACCCTGGGGTGAGTCAGAGAAAGTGTGTGTGTCCTATACTGCAAAGGTTCTAGAAATATTGCCCTGGGGCCCCTTCCCCCAACCTCTTCCTTCTCTGCGCCCTGGAAGTGACCTGGGGTGTACCTCTGCCCTTCTCATTGGCTCCAGCTGGGGTGGGGGGCACCTTGTGGAGCTGACAGGTAGGGGTGGCAGAGGCTTTCCAGCTCCTGGTTGGCCAGTTTGCCATGAGGGTAGGGATGGAGCCTCGTGCAGGGGGGTGGGTGATGTGGACAGGTGGAAAGTGAGCAGGGTCAGAGGCCACGGGGCACACTGGAAAGAATACTTTCCGTGTGGCCTCAGAGGCTTGGATCCTGGCCCTTCTGCCTGCCCCTGGGTGACCTAAATCATTCCGGGCCTCGGTGTCCTAACTTGTAAAATGAGAAGGTAGAGCCAGATGTCCTCTTAAGCCCTCTTTCAAGGCTGATTGTCGGTCCTGTGGCCCTCCTGGGGTGGGGCGGGAGCCGTCCGTGGGGAGATCCCAAGTGGAGTGGATCCGGCTGGGCCGAGTGCCCACTCACCTCGCCCCTGAACGCAGTGTTTCTCTGTCTCGTGGCCGCCAGTACCCCCTGGCTTTTGCCCTCAGTTTCAGCCGCTGGATGTGTGGGCACCCGGAGCTGTACCGGCTGCAGGTGAAAGTGAACTTGACAGAGCCCGTGGTCACTGGGGAGCCGGCTGCCAAGGAAGCCTGGGTGCTGGTGAGACGCCTGTGCCGGCTTGGCCCCGATCTCCCTTCCCTTCTGCCTTCTGTAGGATGGTCCTTCCTGGGAGTCTTCTCTTCCTCCTTCCTCAGACGCACTCCTGGCTCCCTTTCCTGTGTCCTGCTTTAGCTCTCAATCTATAATCCTATGACCCCTCTGCACCTCCCCGCCCCCAGAGGAGACCCCGTCCTGCTCCTTGTCCCGAGGCAGCCAGCGGGACCCAGTGGAAAAAGCCTTGAACGAAGTCCAGGGATGGGGGTTCTGGAGTCACTCACAATCCCATTGTAGTGTGTTGCTGGTGATTTAGGACCTCTCAGGGCCTCTCCGTTTGCCATCTGTAAAATGGGGACAGAGAGCACCAATTCCCTGAGCGCGTGTCCTTGCAGGTGGCAGATGAACCCTTCTCCCCTGACGTGCTCAGCACCGTCCGAGAGATGAACGTGGCCAACTTCCGGAGGGTAGCCAAGATGCCCATCTATGGCATGGCCCAGCCTACCGCCAAGGTGACTGGTTGGGTTTGGGAGGGAAGGGCTCCTCTTTGGGTGGCCAATAAGGGTGGGCCCCCGGGAGGGGCCCCGAAGCTCCTGGTCTACTGGTCTCTCCTCCCTCCCTCAGGCCATGGGTTGTGTCCTGGCCTATCTGACGGACCCCAAGAGGAAGCACCGGCAGGTGAGCTGGATCAACCTTCGGGAAGAGGCGGTCGTGGAGTGCGATGGGCAGACCTACACATTGCGGGAGCGGGGAAACCTGAAGGAGCCCATTCCCGGGCCTGCTGCCTTCTCCCCCGAGCAGCTGGAGGTGGGTTTCCCCATTCTCTGCCTTTTGCGCATTCTCCTAGGCTCACCCTTGCCAGCCTGGCCCCTCACCCACCCAGAGAGGCGGGCAGCCTGGGATAGTGGCATGGGAGTGTGAATCAGAGCGGGAGGCTGAAGTCCTGGGTTCAGATTCCAACACAGTAAGAAATGCGTGTTGATTGACTCTCCTGTTTTACTATCTGTGTGACCACGGGCCTCTCAGCCTCCCTCTTCCTTAGTTTCCCCATTTGTAAAACGAGGGGGTTGTTCAAGATGTCCTTTCAACTCTAAATCACTTTGGGATCCTCTAACTCCTGCCTGCCCAGTAATCCTCTTGGTGGGCCTCCTTCCCCTGCAGAAATTGGAGTCCCAGCTAAAGGCCAGGGTGCTGGCTTTCCCTAAGCGGTTAGAGGTGCACCCAGATCGGGAGAAACAGACGCCGTTCCAGACGTGCCTGACCATGCAGGACATTCTCAGCCAGCACCGGGACCTCTCCTATCAGCGCTTCCCCATCCCAGACTTTTGTGCCCCTAGGGAGCAGGTAATATGGGTGGGGCCTCAGCAGGGAGCTGGCTGGGGGATGTGGAAAGGTCAGCTGCGGCATGGGAGAAGGGGCAGAAGGCCCGGCTTTGAGTCTGGGCCCTGCTACTCGTTCAGTCGTTTTAGTCATGCCTGACTTCGTGACCCTTTTTGGAGGGTTTCTTGGCAAAGATGTTGGAATCGTTTGCCGTTTCCTTCTCTAGCTCATTTTACAGATGAGGAAACTGAGGCAGACAGGGCCTGAGGCCAGATTTGAACTCAGAAAGATGAGTCTTCCTGACTCCAAACCTGGCATTCTTTCCATTGCACCACCTAGCTGCCCTAGGTGGCATGATACAGTGTTGGCTTTGGAGTCAGGGGGCCTGGGTTGAAATCCCAGTTCTTCCACTTTTTATCTGTGTTGGGTACATTACCTAACCGGGAATATGTTGGCTCAAACCAACTTCTGAGAGCTGATTGTTAAATTTTCAATGGATTAAACTTAAAAGTGTGTCCATTTCCTATGCCTTTCCGCTTCAAGAACCTGTTGTTAAACATTTACCAGCACACCCTGCACATCTAACCCATCTGGTCCTCACTTTCCTACCTTTCCCAAGTCTGCCTCAACTGAGGTTGAGGTATCACCCTGTCTGTGCTGTGTTTAGGTGATGAGCTCAGCTGACTCTCGTCACTACTATGTATATGCAGGGATCCGTATGTATGTTGAGTTAGCGATCCTTGTTTCTACCTGAGTTCAACAGTTTCTAAAAATATGTTGCAGAAAAGGGCCTAACCTGCATTGGTGTAGGGAGTTTCCTCACCTGGGAGTTCCCTCTACCGTTAAAATCGAAGGTCCCGCCCCTATCCCCATAGTAAACAGGGAGAGTTGGGTGAGACCATCTGCTCAGGTCTCCTCCCACTTTAAATCCTGGAATTAGGCAGAATCTCCTCTTCACAATCTTCCTTTTTTCTCTTGTGTGTTTGCTGCCACCTTCTGGACATTTCATGTAGTGATGGTCTGAGGTCTGAATCTTAGGGAAAGGATGTTACCTCCCTAGTGGGACCAATGATGGGGACCCAGCACACCCAACCTAACATCCCTAACCCTCATAAATCCTATGATTCTCTGTATCTGCATCTTGCCTTTTTTACACGCCTAGGTGTAATTGTCTGTGGAAAAGGAGAATAACTCAGATTTATGGGGTATTTTTGGGACAGCGAGGTAGCACAATGGATAGAGCACTGGGCCTGGAATCGGGAAGACCTGAGTTCAGATCTGGCCTCAGACACTAGCTGTGTGACCTAGGGAAGGTCACTTACCCCTGCTTGCCTCAGTTTCCTCATCTGTCAAATGAGCCAGAGAAGGAAATGGCAAACCCCTCCAGTATCTGCCGAGAAAACCCCAAATAGGGTCACAAAGAGTCAGACGCGACTGAAAATCTCTGAATAGCAACAGCAACATGGGGGGCTTTAAAGTTTACGAGAGAGTTGTACTGGTTAGAGATCTAGCCTTGAAGTCAAGAAGCCCTGGGTTCAGGTCCTGGACAAATCACTTCATCTCTCAGGGCTCCAGGCGGCTCTCTGAGGCTAGAAGTTGAAGCAAAGGGTGTGAACCTACTTTGATGGAGGGAGTCCCCCCCTCTGCCTGTCCCCTGTAAGGTTTACAAAGTGATTTCCTCACCACAGCCCCTTTAAAGCTCAGAGATGGCAGGAGAGTCGACGAGAGTCACACAGCTAATGCTGGAGGGTTATAGTTCTGTGCTTTTGAAGTTTTCCTGTAGAGTGCAGGCTCCCATAGGGCCAGGTCTGCTGGCACTTTGGGCTTTGTCAGTTTGGTGCTCTGTGTAATAGATGCTTCTTGAATTGAGTGGAACTGAATTGAGAGAGAGTTCTTCTCATGACAACTTTCTCAGACCCATTTTCCAGATGAGTAACTAACTCACTTTGAGCACTTTAGACTTGACAAAGCATTTTCCTCCCTAGTAGCCTTCTGAGACTGCAAGTACAGATGTGATCATTCCCATTTTGTAGATGTGGAAAGTGAGACCCGGAGAGAGGGGAAGTCACTTGGGTCCCACAGCTGGTTAAGTGTCAAGGCTGGGAATGAACCCTGGCCTCCCAGCTGCAAGCCCACTCTGTCCGTGTGTGTGTGTGTGTGTGTGTGTGTG
>NW_020954625.1:4163892-4195062 GCF_900497805.2 Vombatus ursinus | reverse complement strand
GTGTGTGTGTGTGTGTGTGTGTGTGTGCGTGTGAAGGCTCTGGCTCCCGGCCCCGTCTCCCAGCCCTGTTTGCCGTCCATCTTCTCCAGGATTTTGACCGGCTCCTTGAGGCGATGAGGGTGGCGCTGGCCAAGGACCCCAGTACCAGCTTCGTGTTCAGCTGCCTGAGTGGCCGGGGCCGCACCACGATGGCCATGGTCGTGGCTGTCCTCACCCTGTGGCACATTAACGTGGGTACCGCCCCTGTCTGGGGTGGCAGTGGGCAGCTGGGGTGGCCGGGAGGGGACGGGAGGGGACGGGAGGAGTGGGGCTGGGGGAGGCGATGGGTTCCTTAGCTGCCTGCGTCTCTGGTGTGAGAAAGGGGGGTCAGTTTGGAAGGAGGACCCCAGGGCGTCATTAGTCAGTAGAAGGGGATGGGCGTCTGCTGGGAAGGACAGCCAGCAGCCCTCGGACGTCATTCAACGGTTATAAAACAACGCTCACGGGCCGGAGAGGCAATGAGTGTGGATATCGGCTAGAGTTCTGGCCTCGAAGTCAGGAGGACGTGGGGTCATGTCTCGCACCTGCCACATCCGGGATGTGTGACCTTGCGTTGAGAGAGGGAGCTCCCTCAGCCGGGGGTCCCATCTCTTTCCTCTCCTCTGTGCCCCCCCCAGGGCTTCCCTGAGATGGGAGAGGAGGAGATTGTGAGCGTGCCCGATGCCAAGTACACCAAGGGAGAGTTTGAGGTGAGTGGCCCCTCTGGTTCCCCATGACCTCTGCTCCCATGCCCCGTCCCAATCAAGTCGATAAGCGTTAATTAAGCTCTTGTTGCACCTTGTATGTACTCGGTGCCGAGCGCTGGGAATGCTGACACAAGCCGGAAGAAAGGCAGTCCCTGCCTGCCCTCAGGAAGCTTACCTTCGAAGTGCACATGGAACGGGAGAGGTGGGGGACAGAGCCTCCACCCGGGCTCCGTCCAGAAAGTCTGGAGGTGGCAGGAATGGAGCTGCACGTCTCACTTCAGAATGGGAAGAGAATTCTGGGTGAATCTCGTCCCACCTGTGACCACCTGTGACCGCCAGTGACCAGCGGAAGCCCGTGGCCGGGTCCCGTCCACCGAGGGAGGAGCCCCTCCGTCCTGGGCCAGCCCGGCCACGTGGGGAGAACTCCCATCGTTAGAATAAGTTTTCCTTAAAAATGTGGAGGCCAAATCCACCCCATTGCCCCGGTTCCTGGTGCTGTTCCGTCCCCGCTTAGGCTACTCCGGGCCAAATACCCTCCGTTCCTCCAGCTCCCACTTTATAAGACTCCAGCTTATCCATACACTTCCCTGAAAGTTGATACCCAGAACTAAACACATCCCCCAGGCTGGTCTGACCGGGCGCAGGACGGTGGGATGGTCACTTCCTTCTTCCTGGAAGCTGCTTACCAGAGTGCAGAGAGGCCAGAGGGCTCAAACAGCCAAAAATGGCAGAAACAGTGTTTTGTATGTAGTAGGTGCTTAATGGTGACGCAGTAGATAGAGCTCTCGGCCTGGAGTCAGGAAGACTCATCTTCCTGAGGTCAAATCTGGCCTCACACCCTTATTAGCTGTGTGACCTTGGGCCACACACTTAATCCTGTCTGCCTCAGTTTCCTCATTTGGAAAATGAGCTGGACGAGGAAACCACTTGAGGATCTTTGCCAAGAAAACCCCAAATGAGGTCACACAAAGAGTCAGACGCAACTGACTGAAACAACTGAATGACAATAAGGTGCTTAATAGATGCGTTTTCATTCATTCATTCATAGTCTGGATTTGAACTCATGTCTTCCTGACTCTAAGCCTACCCTTTTCCCAATGCACCACATCACCTCCTTTATGGTTTAGAGGGCCTTATCTGTGTGACCTTTGGGAAGTCTTGTTTTTTCTTTTTTTTGGGTAGGTAATGGGGTTAAGTGACTTACCCAGGGTCACACAGCTAGTAAGTGTTATATGTATGAGGCTGGATTTGAACTCAGGTCCTCCTGACTCCAGGGATGGTGCTGTATCCACTGTGCCACCTAGCTGCCCCTGTTTGGGAAGTCTTAACAGCTTCTGTGCTATAAAGGCTAGCTCTGCCCTCAGGCAGCTTACATTCAAATAGGGAGGAAACAGATAGATATGGCCATCTATATGCACATCTATAGAAATCAAATGCATGTATTTATATGTAGAGTGCATGTGTTTATATACGTGTATATAAATAAGAATATATAATGTTTATATGCAAGAATGCATGTATATGTAAATAAGATGTATGTATTTACACATGCATTTATGTAAAAGTAGGTTATATATGTATATGTAAGTAAATATATATTTGTACATATATTTACACACATTTATATATAATATATTTATATTCAATTTAATATGTAAATATATATTTATATATTTGATGTATTTAATATATTATTTACATTGTTTATATTATATTTATATAATATTTATAATATTTCATACATTACATTTATAATTTTTATACATTATATTTATAACATTTATATTATATATTTAATATATAAATATATATAAAGTAAATACAGAGGAATTTTGGAGAGAAAGTACTTATTTCCAAGGAGCTCAAGAAAGACCTCACATAGGAGGTGGCACTTTAGCTGAGCCTTGGAGGAAATTAGGGATTCTAAGAGGTGGTATCCCAGGCATGGGGCCCTGCTGAGGTAGGAGTGCGGAGATGGGATGGAATGTCATGGATGAGGAACATGAAGAAGTCCAGTTTGGCTGAACTGTAGTATGAGTGAAGGGGAGTCGTGGGTAAAAAGCCTGGAGGGCAGGTTTGGGTTAAAGAGAATTTTAGATCCCTGTGGGGGCATTCGGTTTGAAGTGTCCAATAGGTGGGGCATGAAGCAGGACTAGAGATCAGGAGAGAAACTAGAGCAGGGTCTATATAAATCTGGGAGTCTTTAGCAGAGAAGTGATAAACCTAGAGAGGCGGTGGGTTATGGGATAGACACCAGGACTTGGAGTCAAAAAGATCTGGGTTCAAATCTTGCCTCTGACACTTTTATCTGTACCCTGGGCAATGGTCTCCAGACCTCAGTTTTCTTATCTGTTAAATGGGAATAATAATGGTATATGTTTCACAGATTTTTCACATTGTTTCACAAATATTTCTTTTCACAAAAATTGTTGTTGAGTTGTTTTTGTTGTGCCTGACTCTTCATGACCCCATTGGGGGTCTTCTTTGCAAAGATACTGAAGTGGTTTGCCATTTCCTGCTCTGGCTCGTTTGACAGATGAGGAAACTGAGGCACACTGGGTGAAGTGACTTGCCTAGGGTCATGCAGCTAGGAAGCGTCTGAGGCCAGATTTGAACTCAGGGAGATAAGTCTTCCTGACTCCAGGCCCCGCGCTCTGTGCACTGTGGCGCCACCTAGCGGCTCAGATTGTTGTTGAGAGACGGAAATGAGATGGTGTAAAGCAAGCCTTCCAAAGCCCAGTGGAATCATGAGCTGTTGCTGTCGCTGTAGCTCTCTTCCACCCCCTGTAGGCGATACGCTGACTGCGCACAGAGCCGGGTGCCCTTTCCGGAGGAGGTGGGAGCTGTGAGGCTGCCTGCCGCCCTGGGCTGTGCCTCCTCTGCCTGGCTCTCTGTCTCTGCCCCAGGTGGTGATGAAGGTGGTCCAGCTGCTGCCTGATGGGCACCGGATGAAGAAGGAGGTGGACGTGGCCCTGGACGTGGTGAGCGAGACCATGACACCGATGCACTACCACCTGAGGGAGATCATCATCTGTGCCTACCGCCAGGTGAGCCCCCGGTGCCGGGCCGGCCCAGGCTCTGCTGCTGACCTCTTACAGAATTCAGCTGTGCCGGGGAGTGCATGGCGTCAAACGTATGTGTGAGCCGAAGACGCGGGGCAGGCCAGCTCTGGATGACCTAAAATGAGCTCGGTGTGGCCCTGTGTCTTTTAACATTCTTAGATAAAGGCATGGGTGGCTCGCAAATCAGCCTGGCAGCTGACCCCACGTTAACTGGGAAGGACCACTGTTAGAACCCTGGAGGATGGGTCAGGATCTGAAAGGATCTTTCCAGGCAGGAGCCTCGCACTGAATGGAATAAGATGAAATTCACTGAGGCCGTAGGTCATGATCTATGTTTGGGTCCAAAAAAGTCAACTGCAGAAGAACAAGATGGCGGTGCTTGGCTAGGGAGTTGTTCTGAGTCTAGAAAAGTTAAGGTCACCCTGAGCTGTGTTAAGAGAGCCTCGGCTTCCGGGAAGAGGGCGGCATAGGGAGGGGATGGTCCCGCTGGACTCTTCCCTCCTCGCACAGCAGCTGGAGGACCGTGATCAGTTCTGGGCTTCGCAGTTTAAGAAGGATGTGGATAGAAGGGAAGGCAACAAGGATGATGACACCTTAAGGCTAAGACGTTAGAACTGGAGTAGAGGAGACTCAGAGGGGACGTGATAAGGCCTGTCCTGTGGAAGGGGGATTCACACCCTTTGGCTTCAGAGGGTGGGACTAGGAATAAACGGGTGGATTTTGCAAAGGGGCTAATTTTGGTTGGATGTTGGAGAGCGCTTACTACCAGTGAGAGCTGTCCCAGAGTGGAAGGGGCCTCCTTGGAGGTCTTGGCTGAGACTGGATGACCACTTGTTGGGTCTGTCCTAGTGGGGACACCTTAGTTGGATATAGATGGGCACCGAGGTCCCTTTTCCATTCTCAAATTCTCTGATTATTTCAAACAGTTGTGTGGATGAGCCCCAACTTATTTACCCATTCTTCTGCCTTGCCTCTGAACTGAAGTGTTTTTGAAAAGTAGAGAACACCTAGGCCTATTCTGCTCCTCCACTGGGTGTGGGATCTCCCAGATTTGGAAGTCCCCCGCCATTGATGGGGATCACACACCCTCCCTCCGTGGCTGCCCATCCCAGGAGACACTTGGCCGTGTCCTTCCATCATTTCGCCACAAGGGGGCTCCCTTACGTGTTTTAGCCAGGTTGAGATGACCCTTAAGTGCCGGATGGAAGCTGACTGCCCATTAGGACTGGACTCTACCCTCGGAGCTCACTAACCCCGGGCTGATAGGAGAGGCTCCCGCAGTCATCCGCTGATGTACAAATGGCAGAGTGAGGGAAGGCTGATCTTTTCCTACCCGTGGCCTTTGGATGCCTTAAGACCAGAGTGTGACTTTGAGGGTGCAGTTTTCTGGGCTCAGCCCCGGCTTGGGGGGGGGCGTTTGGGAGCAGATATTTTAGGTTGCTGCCCACCCCCCACCAGCCACGAGGACCATAGCACCCGGGAGAGATTACAGGAGGAGGATTGTGTTGGGGTGTAGCTGGTGGGGATGGCCAAGCCTGGGTCCCTGGTCTCTTGGAGGTCCTGCTGGTAGATGGGGGTGGGGGCATAGTAGTGCAGCGATGATTTTAGCAGATGCTGGTGGGGAAGGCTGCATGGGGAGGGACTTCCCGGAGCTCCCTCCTGCTGGCTGGCATGGCCAGCCTCCCCCCACCCCAACACACCCTGTCTGCCCTTAATGATTTTTAATAAAGCTGAGGAATTCAGCTTCATCCCCATCCTAACTCTGAGGTTGAGCCTTTTCCAGCTCTAGGCTTGAAGAGTCATCTCCTGGCCCTCAGAGGGCCCGGGGAAGGGAACCAAGAGGCCTGGGGTGCTCACCCCCTCCCTTCCTTCTGCCCTCCCACCTAGGAGATCACTTTGCCCACGAGACATCTGGAAAACCGAGGCCTCCAGGCTCAGAAAGCACCTAGACCCCAGCTCCTGCTTTCTTTGCTGGTGGCCCCAATTCTGCCTTTTCTCCAGTTAGGTTAGGGTTCCTTAGCTACCCTAATCCATGGCCACACCCCAGCAAGACCACCTTGCTGTCCCATAGAAACACAGAGTCTGAGGTGGTCTGGCTTTGACTTCTGGCTGTGCTACTTCTCAGCTTTATAACATTGGACAAGTCACAGCCTCAGAGGCAGCTGGTGGCACAGTGGATCGAACGCTGGACCTGGAGTCAGAAAGACTTAAGTTTAAATCCAGCCTCAGACATTTACTAACTGTGTGACCCTGGCCAAGTCACTTAACCTCTGTCTGCTTTGGTTTCCTTAACTATAAAGTGGGGATAATAAACCTACCTCCCAGGGTTGTTGTGAGGGTTGAATGTGATTTTTTTTAGGCAACTGGGGTTAAGTGACTTGCCCAGGGTCCCACAGCTAGTAAGTGTCAAGTGTTTGGTCTAAGTCCAGATTTGAACTCAGATCCTCCTGACTTCAGGGCCAGTGCTCTATCCACTGCACCACCTAGCTGCCCCAGGTTGAATACTGTTTGCAAAGCACTTAGCATAGTGCCCAGCGCACAGTAGATGCTTAATAAATGCTGAGTGATTGAGAGGGACCTCTGCCCTCTTACCAGAGCTGTACTTCTCAATCTCAGGGAAGGGGACTGCTCTGGGCAGGCCCTCTCCCTACTTCCCTTGCCAGAAAGTGTTTGGTCTCTCCACTCGTGGCCTGCCAGGTCCTTGGGGGCTGGTAGCTGCCATCCTCACCCCTTTGAAGAATGCTCTGGGCTTGGTGGTTCTTTGGAGCTCAGCCAGGGGCAGGGAGGGGACGTTGCTGAATGACTGAGGTATAGGGGGCGGGCTTGCATGTCTAGGTAATTTGTAATACGGTGTGTGCTTGTTTTCTAGGAGATACTTAGTGGGAGGGTGGTGTGGAGATGCAGAAAAGGGGGATGCCAGAAATGGACAAACTGGGACTTACCTCCCCCTCCCCGGGTGGTCTGGTGCGCACACCTGTGCCTTAAGGTGCTCAGGCTAGCAGAATTCACTGAATCCAGAATGTCAGAGCTGGAGGGCCCTTCGAACATAGCCTGTAGGCTTATGGGCTTATAAGGCCATAGATTTAAAGCGGGAAGGGATTTTAAATATCATTGAGTCCATGCCCCCCCCCATTTTATAGGTGAAGAAACCGAGGTCCTTTGGAGTTTAAGTGACAGGGTCACAGAGGATTTGAACTTAGGTCTTCCTGACTCCGTGTCCAACCTTCTACTATACCTTCTGGATTCTAGAAGGTCAGGGAGGGGTCTTGTACTGCAGAAAGTCAGAGCTGGCTGGGGCCTTGGGACAGAGAATGTTGGAACATAGAACATAGAATGTCAGAGCTGTAAGAGGCCTTGGAATTTTGAACCTTAGAACATAGAACTGACAGTGTCTTGCTTAGCACACAGAACTTCACAGCTGGGAGGGGGCTTAGAGATCATCTCTCTAATCTAACCTCATTTTGGGAAGTGAGGGACGGGAGGCCCAAAGAGGGAAGTGACTCAGTCAGGGTCCCCCAGTTCTCAGGTGGCAGAGCTGGCCTGTGCCCCCGTGCTCTGGCCCCAGGTCCTCTTCTGCCCTGGCCTGTGACCCACAAGAAGCTGCAGCAGCAGTGGCGGCGGCATCGGCCTCACCCTGCTTGGGAGGGAAGCAGGAGGTGAACGTTTTGTGTCCGACTTAAGTAAACTCTGCTCCCGGTGACGACTGCCTTGGAGCAGATGCCCAAGGAGGGTCCTTCGGAGTCAGCTGGCCAGTTGGCTCTGGCTGCCTAGGCCAGGCGGTGCCTGAGAGGCTTTGTGAGGAAGCAGCTGGAGTCAGAGCGTGCTTCCCAGAGGCTCTGGGGCTGGGCCCCTCTGCTCCCTCCCCACCCTCTGCTTCTTTACCCTAATTGATAACACATGCCCCTGCTTCTGGGTGGATCCTACGCCAGCCTCCCTCCACCAGGGCCTCTTAACTCACCAGAGATGCCCCAGGCCAGGCTTCCTGAACTGCCCCCTTAGCAAGAGGGGTTGGGGGAAGGGCAGAATACCCCTCCCTGACCCCCCAGGAACTTTCCATCCTCAGCCCCGGCCCTGAGGGCAGTGTGAAGATCTGGCACTTTTAGAAGGGCAATGGAAAGAGCATTGTACATGGAAGACCTGGGTTCAGTCCTCTATCTGTCACTTACTCTGTGTGACTTCATGCTTCCAAGCCTCAGTTTCTCCATCTGTATAATGGAGAAAACGCATGTATTCCCGTGGTTGTTTCTGGAGATTCTCATTGTAAGCTGTAAAGCCCTACAGAACTAGGCCGTAGAACCATTAATTTAGAGCTATAATCGACCAGCAAGTTCGAGCTTCCCATTTTACAGATGAGGAAATGAAGGCTGAGGATGATGGGGGTTGGCCAGAGGCCCCCAACTGGTAAACACCAGAGTTAGAGTCTGATCCCACGTTCTTGGGCTCCGGAGGCAGTACTTTTTGGACCGTACCAGCTGCTTTTGCTTTTATTATTGAGACAAGCCATGGGCCGGGAGTCACGACACTGGGGGCTTAGCCCCAGCTGTGCTACCGATTGGCTTAGTGATCTTGGATGAGTCACACCCCAGCTTCATCAGCTGTGAAATGTGCATGTGTGGGTTTGGGCGAGGAGGGTTGGGTGGATACCAAGGTCCTGACGTTCCCCGTAGTGGGCTGTGACTTCTTGCTTTTCCTGAGTGACCTGCTACATCTTGAGCCCTTCCTGATATCCTCCCCTGCCCCTTCCCATGGCTGTCGCCCCAGCCGTCACCCCCTCCCCCACAGGCATGGCCACGTCCAGGACCAAGGCCATGGCCCCAGGGAGAGGAGATGTCTACACCAGTAGGTTTTAACTACAGAACACCTGGGGTTTATTATACTTGCAAAAACAAAGCACATTTTAAGAGGGCACTAAATATTTAATTTAAGGGGAGAAAATGATTTTAACAGGGCCTGGGGTTCCCTGTGTCTCTAAAAAAATCTAGAGACAGAGGGACCATTCTGAGAGGAGGAAGCTTGGCGACCAGCAGGGTTTTATGTGGGCACCTCTAGAAGTGGCTTAGTCTGGGGCATAGTTTGGGTCAGGTCAGGAGGAAAGGACTCAGGGTTTCACAGCACCCCCAGATTCTTAGAGCGCAGCATCCTCATTAGTCAGCAGAGTTAACTAAGTCCCAGAGGGGGGAGAGACTTGAACAAGGTCACATGGCTAATTCACAGCAAGGATGGGAGCAGAGATCCTGGCTGGGGGGACAGTGGAGGTGGGGCACGGCTCCAGCTGAGCTTGAGTTCTAGGCCTTGTCTCTTGCCAGAGAGCTTAGTTTTTGGCAGTTGAGTACCCTCACTCTGAGGCTGTAAGCCCCATGAATGCCATATTAATATCCTCATGGTCTTTCTGAGCTAGAAGTGCCCCAGAGGCCTTTCTGGGTAAATAAGATTCCTCTGGACAGGGGGCTGCCAAGTGGTCATCCAGGTTTCACTGGAAGATGGTTAATGATGGATGCCCCTGCTGCCTCCCCAGGCACCCTGTTCTGTTGCTTTGAGTTGGGGAATGTCTGCCCCAAGATGTGAAGACTTCCCCAGCAGAATGGGCAGATGAGAACAATTTGTTCCAGAGGCCGTGAAGGCAGCTGAAGCAGGCGCCGTGGAGCGCTTAGAGCTTGGTCAGACATTGACTACGCCAAGGTCATCCCCTGTGTCCCAGGCCAGTCTTGACTTTTGTCCTGCCACTGGACTTCGATGACTCTGGAAGAGAAAGTGAGTCTCATGACTCTGCCTCATTTAAATTCAATTCACCCTCGAGTCGAGACGTCACCCCGGGATGTCATTGGTCCTCTTCAAAAATGAAGGACGAACAACAATCCCATTGTGGTTCCCCTTCAGTTATTAGGACATTTTTTCTTATTATGTAGAGTCTAAATCTGCCTCTTGGCAACTTTCCCTCATGGGGCTGCTTCTGCCCTCTGGGGCCAAGCAGGACAAATCACATCCCCTTTCCTTGGGACGGCTTCTGGGGCCTTTAATTTGTCACCCCCAGTTTGAGCAAATATCCTAGACTCTTTGAACCAGTTTCTTAGACTGTGTGACGTACTTCTGTTTCATGGAAGGCTGGCCCTGAAATGACTCTGAGCCTTAGTCTGACCTTGGATTTGGAGTGAGGGCAATGTCTGGATCCCCAAGGGTTGGAGAAGGAGTGAGCTGGGGGATGGGGAGAAAGGGGAGGCAGATTACAGCTGCTGGTGAAGCTTACTGGAGAACTGAGCCCTGAGGCTGTCCCCAAGCCCTGCTCAGTAATAGGATGAATGACAAAGCATTTATGGAACATTTAATATGTGTCCAGAACTGTGTATGCAAATGAAAAGTGAGCTATAGTGCCCACTCTCAGGGGCTTACATTTTCATTAGGGGAGACAAGATGGATTTGAGGGTTTGGCTGCAAGATGGATGCGAAGGCCCAGTGGGCCCGAGCATTCAGCAGGAGGGGAGATATCAAGGGGCAGGGGTCTTTAGGGTTCAACTGAGGGCAGATGGAAAAGTCCAGTGAGTGGTCCTTACGGTATAGTGTCAGGGCAGGTAGTAAGAAAGGCCCACTAAATGCTTAGGATCAGCAAGTCTTATGACAGTATCTGGACTCTGGAAGCCATAGGGCTGGATGGGAAGGCCCATTGGGCTTCAGGTTGTGGTGGGAGGGCAAAGGTAAGGCCTGCTGGCTCTGCCTCTTGTCAGGATTCTGGCTGGTGACTCCTCAGTTCTTCCTTTGCCCTTCTTTCTCCCTTTGAGGGGCAAGGAGCAGGAAGACTAGAGCGTCTTCTTCCTTCTCTTCCATTCCAAAGCTTCTCGCCATGGAAGTATCCGCCTTGATGCCTCTGCATATAGATGGATAAAATGGTAGAGCTGGGAGGGCCACTTAAATGAAGTTTAATGGATTCATCAGTAATAATAATAGCTCGCATTTTTATCACGTGTAAGTTTTGCACAGCACTGTATACATACCGTCACATTTTGATTCCCACAGCAACTCCGTTGTTACTAATCACCCTTTTACAGATAAGGAAACTGAGACGCAGAAAGGTTAAGTGACTTGTCCGGTGCTACACAGCTTGTCAGACCTGAGTTCAAGTCTTCTCTGAGCCACTTGCTTAGCTGTGTGACCCCGGGTGAGTCACTTCATTTCTGCCTGCCTCGGTTTCTCTGTCTGTAAAATGGGATTAATAATAGCACCTCCCTCTCAGGGTTTTGTGAGGATCTCGTGAGGTAAGATATACACAGTCCTTTGTAAACCTGAAGGTGCTGTGTGAATGTTAGTGATTATTATTAAGTGTCTGAGGCAAGATTTGAACTTTGGTCTTTCCAGCTCGCACTCTGGGTCACAGAGCTGTCTCACGGAAGGACAGTATTGGGACCGTGCCAACTCTAGAGTTCGAGACCCGCGTTCAAATCCCATCCATGCTACCGACTAGCTGTGTGACCTTGGGCAAGTCACTTGCCTCATCATCTCCATTTCCTCTTCTTTCACTTGAGGGGGTTAGACTAGATGGCTTCCAAGGGTCCTCTGAACTCTAACTCTGTGCTCCAGAGGGATGGATAGAGAGTTAAGAAGGCCCAGTGTAAAGAGCCCCGGATTTGTTTTTGGGGAGCTCCATCCAGACCCCTGGCTCTGACCCTTACCACCAAGTCATCTGGGCTCTCTGGGCCTCGGTTTCCTCAAAGGCTTGGTCTTAGATGCACCCCCAGCTCTCTTCCAGCTCTGACAGTCTGAGATTCTGAGACCCAAGTAACTGCCTGGGCTGCAGCCAACTTGGGCGTCCCACTTGGCAGGTCTGTGTGGGAAGCATGGGTGGGGCCCCCGGAAAGTACAGCCCCGCTCATGCTGGTCCTCGGGCCCCTGTGTTTAAATCCATTTCGAGCTCGGGAGGAGGTGCCCTGGGCAGCGCTGGCCTGGGCGCTGGGGTGTTATTATCTGCTTGACAAACCCACTGTGCAATTTGGGCTCCCCAGCCGTCTGTGCCCAGAGGGCCCTTGGCTGGGGACACCAAAGGGAGGGAGGGACTTCGGTGGGGGGTGGAGAGCGGCCCAGGCCTCTGTACTTGGTACTCACAGGCCTACGGAGGCCCATCATCTCCATACACAATCCAGACACCTCCAGGAAAGAAGAACAGAGTCCATGTCACGGCACTTTTCAAGCCAATGAAAACCGTTGTGCTTTAGTTGTGCTTTTTAAAAACAGATTGTTCAGGTCATGGTGTGGTAAAGAGGAGCTGGGACACAAGGGCCCTACTCCCAGCTTTACTGCTAACGTGCTAGGTGACCTTGGCTGGGCCCTTCCAGGCTTGAAATTCTATGTTCCATGTTCCAGGGGCTCTTCTAGTTCTGACATTCTAGGTTCTAGGTTCAAAGGTCTCTTCTAGTTCTGAAATTCTGCGTTCCAAGGTCCCGTTTAGATCTGACATTCTAGGTTATAAGGTCCCTTCAAGTTTTGAAATTCTATGTTCCAAGTTCCCTTCTATTTCTGACATTCTAGATTCCAGGTTCTAAGGCCCATTCCAGTTTTCAAGTTCTGTGTTCTCAAAATGTTCCACCTTTCCTTCTAGTTCTGACATTCTGGGTTCTAAAGTCCCTTCAAGTTCTGAAATGTTGTGTTCTGTGTTCCAGGATTCATTCCGGTTCTGACATTCTAGGTTCTAAGGTCCCTTCCAGTTTTGAAGTTCTGTGTTACGTGTTCCAAAGTCCCTTCTAGTTCTGGCATTCTTGGTTCCAAGCTGTCTTCTAGTTCCAGCATTCTAGGTTCTAGGTTCCAAGGTCCCTTTCAGTTTCGAGATTCTGTGTTCCAAGATCCCTTATAGTCCCAACATTTTAGCGTTTAGGTTCTAAGGTCTCTTCCAGTTCTGAATTTTATGTTCAGTGGTCCAAGATCCCTTCCAACTCTGACATTCTAGGTTCAGTGTTCTAAGGTGCTTTCCAGTTCTGACGTTCCATGTTCCATGTTCTTAGGTTCTCTCACCTCTGACATCCTGCGTATTTCATTCATAGGGTCCTAGGTCTGGAGCTTGAAGGGACCTGAGAGACCACCTAGTCCAGCCCCCTCATTTTACGGATAAGGAAACTGAGGCCAGAAGGCCCTTCCAGCTTGGATAGTCCGCAGTCCTCTCTGCCGATGGTGAAACTCTGGGGTGTGGAATGGAAGTGCACTTGGGAGACAGCGTGACGTGGGTTTTGGTCTCGGGGTCGCTGAAGGTCAGTTTTAGGCGACTCTCCAGGCTGCCTGGTCCAGGGCCTTCCATCGACGGAGCCAGGAGAGGGCTCACATGGGACGTGAAGGCAGACTCCGCAGTCGCCCTGCGCTCTTGCCCGTGGATTCAGAACTTGAACTCGCCTCTCCTGACTCCAGGTCTGTCAGCACCTTTCTTCCTCCCCACCCCAGCCTACCCTTGCTGGGTGACGAGGGGAGGGGCTCCTGCGACAAGTCTGCCTGTTGATGGGGGGAGGTTGAGAGTTCTGCGTCCGTAAATGGGGTGACCTCGGATCACGGTTGGTCTCTGTCTCCAGCCTGTGGCGCGATGTCTGGCCCACAGCAGGGGCCTAATAATGGCTGTTGAGTTCAATTTAGTGTCAGTCTCAAGGGATTCCGAGTGCTGGAGGGTGGCCTCTGTGAGGGCGCCAGTCCTGGGAATGGCACGGTTTGCTACGGACCGCCTCCATTTGTTTCCCTAGTTGACTCCCCTGGGACTCAGTGGAACTTCCTCGCCTGCCGTGTGTGGATGCTCACTTAAATCCTTGCCCTCCCACCGCTGGTTTCTGGGCTGTGCAAACCGGACAGCTTTGACCCGCTCTGCGTAGTGGAAAGAATGCGGACCCAGAGGCAGGGGAGTCTGGTCGAGGGAGGCGGTGGAGGCCTTGGCTCAACTCCCCACTTTGACGCTTAGTGGTAGGACTTTAGGGAAGGGTACCGAGCCTCAGTTTCTTCATCTGTAAAATGGGGAAAACAATACCTATAGTTAGATTTTTTTTCTTCATAGGACAGTGATGAGGAAAGCAGAATGTAAACTCTCAAACTCTGTAGGAATGGGAAGGTTTTTTGGGTTATGATTATGATTGTTGAGAGGAGTTGTGAATAACGATGGCCTCGAAGCCAGCTCTAAGACGTGGTGCACGTCCCGCCTTTGGCATGTAATAATAATGCTTACTGTGTGCCAGGCACTTTGCTAAGGGCTTTACAAAGACTGTCTCATTTGATCCTCACAGCAGCCCTGACAGGTAGCTGCTCCGCTGTGCTTATTTACAATTGAGTAAACTGAGGCAAGCAGAGGTTAAGTAACTTGCCCAAGGTCACAAACCTAGTAAGTATCTAAGGCTGAATTGGAGCCTCAGGTCTTCTTGACTTCAGGGCTGGCGCTCTATCCACTATGCCACCCGGCTGCCCGTATCCTGGCTGTGTGACCCAAGGCACGTCCTCTCCTTCTCAGCGTTCTGGGCAACGTTCTAAGACTAGGGGTTGCAGATGAGGCGGCAGTCTGTATGCATAGAGGCAGGCCGATGTCAGTGAAATCACAGGTCAGTCCCTGTCCCCATCCTATCCATGATTATTGATATCCTGAGCCCAGCTCAGACACACCTACTGGCTGGGGGACCCTGGACGGCTTGTTTCCCCCTCTGAGCCTTAATATTCTCCTCTGAAAAATGGAGATAGTTATTATTTCTGCTGTCTGCTGCCTGGTGTTCTCTTCCCTCCCCATTAGAGTGTGGCCATATTTTGCCTTTCTTTGTGTCCCCAGCACTTAATACAGTGCCTGGCATGCAGTAGGTGCTCAATAAATACTTATTGACTGACACAGTCACTCAATAAGCATTTTTCAAGTGTGTACTACGTGCCAGGTTAGGGGTACGAAACAATTCCTGCCTTCAAGGAGATTACATTCTGTCTGGAATGATGACAGCATGTTCACGTCTATCTTTGTATCAATCAATCGGCAGGCATTTATTCATGAAGTGCCTACTACGTGCTAGGCATTGTGCCCTAAGGTGCAAAGACGAAAGTGATGTGGTCCCTATGCTTAAGGAGCTGTAGTATATGTGTGTGTGTGTGTGTGTGTGTGTGTGTGTGTGTGTACAAAATAGATGCAAAGTGATTTTGTGTGTGATTTACTTAGATATTCACCCAGTGAATCCCTTGAGCTCACTAGCTGTGGGACAAGAGTATCTGACAAGTCCCACCAGAACATATATCAACTGGAACAGGGTCTGAAGGCCTGATTTTCCCATAGCGATTCAGTGAAAGCACATTAAAAGAAACAAACCAAACCAAACCAAGGCTTGAAAGCATATGTTAACAACAGTAATCCTGATAGCTAGCATTTTCATAGTGCTTTACGGTTTGCAACGTGTTTGTATGTGTGTGTGTGTGTATATATATCCTGTGTGTGTGTGTGTATATATATATATATAATATATACATATGTATGTATGTAAAAATATATATATATATACGAAATAGATACAAGGTGATTGTGTGTATATATACAGGAAAAATAAATGAGGTGATTGTATATGGTGTGTACATATACACACACACAAAAAACATAAGGTAATTTTGTGTGTGTATAGATACACATACATATATACACACAAAACATGTACACAAAACATACACGAAACACAAACTCAAAACATGTACACACATATATAGATACATATCTAGACAGATAGATAGATACATACATATATATACACACATACACACACAGAGAAAATAGATACAAGGTGATTTTGTGTGTATGGGGAGGGGCACTTGCAAGGTTGTCAGGAGAGAGTATGCAAACTTGAAGGCGCTATCAGAGCTAGTGTTATTATTGTGCTTTGTTGTTCTTTTTGGTGGGGGTCGTAACGTGCCACCGAGGCCAATCAGGTTGTTTGCCCAGACAGACGGCAGCAGGTGATTGGACCGGAGCTCCTGGGACTCCTGGGGAGGTGCTGGGAAGGGGAAGGGAGAGTCCAGTCCAGCTGTGGCGGCCGCCTCGGTCTGGGATCTGCAGACACCTTCTCCTGCAGCTCCCATCATCCCCGTCTTGCCAGGAATGTCCTGAGCTGAGCTCCACATTCCGCTTGTCTGAAAGTTTCCTTCCAGGCTTCCATGAGTCCTGGATTTTGAAAGGGACCAGCGCTTGTTAATTTCTTGGCAGGTGCAGTTAACGATAACAACATTCTCCCTGGGCTGGCTCCCCACCAGCCTCTTCCCCTCTTCCCCCCCTGCCACACGGTGCTTAATTCCATTGTGCTTGGCCCCTCTCCACAACTGGCAGTCAAATCATGCTTTAATAATAAGCAATTAGGGAAAAGTACTCCCTGGGATTCAGAGTTTTTCCTTCCTCCAGCTTCAAGACTGTTCTGAGGCTGTCCGTAAGAAAGTGCCGGGGCTTTCTGGAGGTCTCTCCTCTACCATAAATCAGGAAAGAGCCTCTGGAATTCTTCAGGAAATTCTGCTTCATCCAGGGAGATGGGATGGGGCTGGCTAATTTCTGGAGCTGTCATACTACGTAGTGCGGTTAGGCAAGAGAAAAACCTCTTCCTGCTGTTGGCTAGGTTCAGGGCTTCGGGGCGGTTCAGGGCAGACAGGCAATTGTGAGATAAGTGACTTTAAGGACCAGATAGTCTGGGAGTTCCTAACGTGGAATCTGTAAATTTGATTTTTAAAATCATTTTTAATGTTTTAAGAGAATTGGTTTCCTTTGGAGTCTTACACATTTTATCTCATGCATTTAAAAATCTTATTCTGAGTAGGGATCCATAGGCTTCACCAAACTGCCTCAGGGGCCCTTGATACAAAAAGAGGAAGAAACCCCAATCTAATCTAACCTCATTTTACGGAGAAGAAAACCGACCCAGAAAGAGAAAGTCACTTGCTCAAGACTGCACAAGTACTGAGTAATTTTAATAATGATAATGACATTTATATAGCATAGTAAGGTGGTGCAATGGATAGAGGGCTGTGCCTGGAATCAGAAAGACCTGAGTTCAGATCCAGTCTCAGACACTTATTAACTGTGTGACCCCTCTTGTTTGCCTCAGTTTCCTCATCTGTAAAGTGAGCTGGAGAAGGAAATGGCAAACTACTCTAGCACCTTTGCCCAGAAAATTCCAAATGGGGTCACAAAGCATCAGACAGGACTGAAACAACTGAGCCAACAACAAAATTCTTGAGAAGAGAACATTAGGTTTCACCAGACTGCCAAAGAGGAGCACGCTACAAAAAAAAAGGCTTAAGAAACTCTGCTCTTTGGACATGTTTTGAGGAAGTTAACACTTCCACGCATTTGCTCACTCGGCTCCCCTCACTGGGGATGCCCTCCCTCCAACACCCAGTGAATCCCTTGAGCTCACTAGCTGCAGGACGAGAGTGACTGACAAGGCCCACCAAAACATGTATCAACTGGGACAGTGTTGGAAGGCTTGATTTTCCCATAGCAACTCAGTGAAAGCACATTAAAAGAAACAAAACTGGGGCAGGTAGGTGACGCAGTGGATAAAGCACTGGCCCTGAAGTCAGGAGGACCTGTGTTCAAATCCGGCCTCCAAACTCTTGACACTAGCTGTGTGACCCTGGGCAAGTCATTTAACTCCAACTGCCTAAAAAAAAAAAAAAAGAAAAGAAACAAAACCAAACCAAGGCTTGAAAGCATATGTTAATAACAACTGTAATACTGATAGCTAGCATTTTATTAGTACTTTACAGTTTGCAAAGGACTTTATAAATATTATCTTGTTTTAACCTCATGACAACACTGGGAGGTAGGTTATTGTCCTCATTTTACAAATGGGGAAACTGAGGTTGACCCAGGCTGAGTGATCGTGCACAGGGTCACCTAACACTAGTAAGTGACTGAGGCAGGATTCGAACTTGGGTCTTCCTGACTCCAAATCCAGCACTCCTTTAGGCCAGGTGGATGGGGGGGTCAGCCTTGGAGTCAGAAGACTTGCATTCAAATTCTGCCTCTTCCATATACAAACTAAATGACCCTGAGCAAGTCACTTAACTTCTGAGACTGAATTATAATCGAGCTGTGAATGCACATCAAGGGAGGGTGTTTCTAGACAAGGAGTTCCCCACACAAAAGAAATCATGGGCCTAGCCAGTGAATGAATGAATGAATGAATGAATGAATGAATGAATGAAAATCAAATTATCTCACTTCTAGTCCTTGTTTTGTTTTCTCCAGAAAACACTTTAAAAATACAGTTAAAGGGGGCAGCTAGGTGGCACAGTGGATAGAGCACCAGCCCTGAAGTCAGGAGGACCTGAGTTCAAATCCAGCCTCAGACCAAAACACTTGACACTTACTAGCTGTGTGACCCTGGGCAGGTCACTTAACTTCAATTGCCTAACAAAAAAAAAAAACCAAAAAACACAGCTAAAGAGGCTTCAAAGGCCCACTGACACCTTCTGATACCTCATTGTGGTATGCCTGTCACTGGGGATTTTCAAAAGTCCTTGAAAGATGTGTTAGGGTCTACCAGGTTGGAAAGGTTTTGAGGAGAGGGCCAGCTTCCTAGTAAGTCTGAAGAGGCTCACCTCATGGGAGTGAATGGGGTTGGGGTTGGGGGGAGGGCTAACTTCTGTCAGAGGCCATCAGTTAAGGCATAGAGGGATTGAGATCTGCAGTGGGGAGGGAGTACCCACACCAGGGAGATGACATATTGCAGAAGTCATGAAAAATGAGAGTGTCAAAAACTGGAAATGACCTCTCCAGTTAGTGATTATACCTACTGAGTGCTGAACTTGGCGATCAGGAAAACCTGGCGTTTCCACCTAAGACACCAGCTGTGTAACCCAGGGCAAGGCCAGCAGCATGAGACTGTGGAAAGGGGCCTGGATCTGAAATTTGAGGACTCGAGTTAAAATCCTTGTTGGGGTCTTGCCCAGGGTCACAGAGCTAGTAAGTGTCTGAGGCGAGATTTGAACTCAGGAAGATGGGCCAGAGCGGGCACTCTATGCACTATGGTGCTTCTCAAGAACACTTTTTGTACATGCATAAAATGAAGTACTTAGGATTTCAAAGAAAACCAATTCTCTTGAAATCCAGTTATCAGAATGTTTTGTTTTTTTTTAGTTTATAGATCCCCATGGGGTTCCATGGACTCCAGGTTGGGAACTCCTGCCATAGAGATAAGGGCAGAATCTCGCCTACGTGAGACAAGCCGGCATTTTCTCTGGCTGTTCCCCATGGATGGAATCTCTTCTCTCATCTCTCTTGGCTTCCCTGGCTTCCTTTGGGTCTCACCTAAAATCCCACCCTCTGTAGCAAGCCTGTCCTGATCCTTTTTAATGTTATTACATTCTGCCCTCTCTTCCCCTCTCCCCCATCTCTAATTTATCTCATCTATATCTTGTTTCTAATAGTTGTTGTCATGTTTTCTCCTCCATTACACTGTGAGTTCTTTGAGGGCAGGAACCATGTTTTTGCCTTTCTTTGAATCCCTATCACTTAGCACAGTGCTTGACCCATAGTAGGTGCTTCATAAATGCTTATTGACTTGCTGACTTACAGCAACTGAAACTTACTGAGAGAGGGAGTGATGTCACATAGCTAGTAAGTGGCAGAACCAGGATTCGAATCCAGCCCTCTCCTGACCCCAGTCATCCTTGTGCTCTGCCACGCTGCCTCTGAAATAATCAGATTAATTCTTTTTTAATTGATCCTATTTACAGGTAGTTGATTTTGTCCTGTAACTGCCCAAGCCGTGACTCTTTTGTCTCTTGATTGTAACAACTCACTGTCTGTGACTCTTAGGATCTAGAACTAACATTCATTCAGAGATGAGTGAGGCCACCCCGCTCATGGCACCCACCAGGGGTGGGCTCTCATCCTGGGTGCCGACCTCTCCAGTAGCCTTTCCTTCTAGCGATCACAATGGCCCTTTGGACAGGATGGTACCATAAACTTCACTCAGAAAAGCCGTAATGGCTGCAAGAACTCAAAAGAAATTCTGAGTCATTGTAGAAAAATTAAATTCTGAGGATACCAAGAGTTAAGAACAAAACAAAGAGTTTTTCCTCAGAGAAATACTTTCAAGATGATCATGTGCATAGTTAAGGCTTTAAAAATAAATAAAACTTCTTTTGCAAACAAATACAGTTTAGCAAAGTTATACTTTTTTATGGAAAAACCTTAAAAGCAGACAAATGACTGTTTCTAAAGGAGACAAAACAGGGCCCAAGGCCCGTCGGGTAGAAGGAAGCCTTGGGTTCAAACCTAGGTCTTTTTTATTTTTACATTAAGGCCCTTTCAGCTACTTTGTTTGTTGTTCAGTTTTTTTTTGGTTTCATCTGACTCTTTGTGACCCCATTTTGGGTTTTTTTTTGGCAGAGATACTGGAGTGGTTTTCCATTTCCTTCTCCAGCTCATTTTACAGAGGAGGAAACTGAGGCAACCAGCGTGAAGTGACTTGCCTAGCGTCACACAGCTAAGAAGTGTCTGGGGCCATGCTTGAACTCCGGAAGATGGCACTCTATCAACTGTGCCACCTAGCTGCCCTATACTTTGTACCACACCAGGCTAGAACTTGGGCAGGGGAAAACAGGTGATGAGATTTCTCCTCCCTTCCCTTTTTGCCAGCTGCCAATCAGGCCTACAGACTCTGTAGGAGTCACATAGCGTCAAAGGGGGTCGCCTCATTGGTGGGATCTGGAACGCAGCTGAGCCAGCCCTCCTCGTGACACGCCTTCCCTTCAGCCTAGGGTTCTTCTGTGAGTTAAACGTGCTGTCTCCTGTCCTCGTCCCAGAATGCACTGATAAGTCGTGGCCTTTCTGGTTTGTCCAGCTGTGACATCATTCCTTGCCCGTCCTAAGAGAACAAATCCTCGGCCGAGCTTGCAATCAAAACTGCCGGTTCTCCTTTTGGGTCAAGCTGCTGATGGCGGACCCTGCCCCCGAGGGCATAGAGCTTCTGTGCACTGGGTCATCTGTGGAGCCCCAGCCGTAGTTGATATTATTAATAATAATGTTTGCAAAGCACTCTGCATATATTGAGAGACAGCATGACTTAGTGCACAGAGACTTGGTCTTGCAGCTAGAAAGACCTGGGTTCGAGTTCTGCCTATGACACACGCTGCCTGTGGGATCCTGAGTGAGCTGCTTCATCTCCTAGCGCTCTGGGAAGCTGTTTAAGACTCTTAAGTTTCAGAAAATGTGCTGACCTGTATTGTTAGGAATTTGTACTCACCTGGGAGTTCCCTTTGCCAATGAAATACATGATCTCATTTGAGCCTTTCTACCTCGATTTGAGTCGTTTCTGTTGTTTGACCGTATTTGGGGTTTTCTTGGCAAAGATCCTCAAGTGGTTTGCCATTTCCTTCTCCAGCTCATTTTCTGGTTGAGGAAACTGAGGCAACCAGGGTGAAGTGACTTGGCCAGAATCACTCAGATAGTAAGTATCTGAGACTAGATTTGAACTCAGGTCCTGCTGACTCTAGGTCCAGTGCTCCATCTGTTGTGCTACCCAGCTGCCCACCTTTCAAAGCAGGTGCTGTTATTATCATCCTCATTTTACGGATGAGGAAACTGAGACCAAGAAAAATGGAGTGACTTGCCCAGGGTCAGTCAGTCAACAGTCAACATTTATTAAACATCTGTTGTATTTTAGGTATTGTGTTAAGCCCTGGAGGTAAGAATGAAAGGCAAAAAGCAGACCCTGCCCTCAAGGAGCTAACAGTGTAAGGGGAGAGAGAATCTGCCAACAATTATGTACAAATAAGCTACATAGAGCATAGATTGGAGATAATCAGCAAAATAAGGCACTAGCATTAAAAGGGATCAGAAAAGGTGGATTTTAGCTGGATCTGGAGGGAAGAAGCCAGGAGACAGAGGTGAGAAGAGAGAGACATCAAGGAGCGAGGACTGCTGAGGTGAAAATGCAGGGGTTGGAAGGTGAGGATTTTGTGCCAGGATCGTTGGGGAGGGCATCTTCTCTGGATTTCAGAGTGGGTGGAGGGAAGGAAGGTGTAAGAAGACCGGGAAGTTAAGAAGAGCTTTGATGTCCAACAGCAGCTGGAGATGAGAAGAGATTAGGGCTGAATAATTAGATCTGATAATCATCAACCAAGAGATGGTCATTGGATCCATGGGACCCGATGAGATCCCCAAGCAGAAAAGTATAGAGGGAGAGGAGTAGAGGACTCAGGACAGAGCCTCAGGACGCTGGGTCATTGGCCCAATGTTAAAGGGCATGACCTGGTGAAGGTTGAGCAAAGGAGACTGAGAAGGAGCAGCGGGACAGGTAGGAGGAGAACCAGGAGATGCTGATGTTCCGAAAACCGAGAGAGAAGAGAGTGTGCTGGAGGAGATGGTGCCGGGCAGTGTCAGAGGTCAGAGAGGTCAAGGATAAGGGCCATGAAAAGACCATCATGTTTGGCTATCATTGGTAAAATTGGAGGAAGCCGTTTCAGTTGAATGATGAAGCAGGAAGCCAGATTGAAGAGAGTTAATTAAGAAAGAAAGAGGAAAGGGAATAGAGGCTAAAAACCTGTGTTTTCCTCACTCACAGTCTCCTGACTCCTGACTGGTACACACAGAATAGCACTTGGCCTAGAATGAGTGCTTAATCAGTGTTATTGACGGGAAAGACCTGGATTCTAATCCTCCATCATACACTTTCTAGCTGTGTGACCCTGGACAAGTCTCTAGCCTTAATGTCCTCAGCTGTAAAATGAGGATAAATCATAGCAGCTGCCTCCCAGGGTGGGTACAGGATCAAATGAGAAAATGTCTGTGAAGTGCCTCATATAAAGTGTCAGCTGCTGTTGTTATCTGGTCGGAATGTAAGCTCCATAAGGCCAGGGAATGGCCCACTTTTGTATTTGTTATCAGCAGTGCCTCGAACAGTATTGGCATACAGAAAGTGCTTAATAAGTGCTTATTGCTTGATTATTATGCCAGCCTGAAGGCTCATGGGGCAGCTCCCCAAGGACTCATGAGATCTGTGCTCCAGGGATCCATGCCTGCTTCTTCGTGGGTCATCACCCCAATGAGGCAGGCAGATTGTGACCCCTCCTTACTTTAGCAAGTAGTCTTTATGAGTTGTTTGGCCAAGAAAATCCATGACTTCCTGGCCAGTTCTGAGGATGAGCCCATCCATAGTAAGCTGGGTTGGGCCTCGGATGGTACCATTGCTCTGTCCCCCAGCCTTTATCCAAGCCCGGCCAAATTAGAACTGCTGGTGCTTGTGTGTGTGTGTCTGTGGTGCAGTAGACAGGGTATTGGGTTCAGATCCTGCCTCAGATACTTATTAGCTATGTGACTCGGGACAGTTCACTTGAGCCTCCCTGGGCCTCCATTTCTTCATCCCTAAAATGAAGGTTTTGGCCTCGAAAGCCTCTAAGCGCGAGTCCGGCTCTAAATCTGTGACCCAGCCTCCCCTCCGTGTCCTCAGGAGGCATCAAAAGAGGGTGTTAGCTAAGGATACTTCTGTAAAAAGATGACAATTAAAGATGAGCTCGGCCTCAGCCCCGGCCAGCCTCTTCCTCCACCTCCTCCTCCCCCTAGGCCTCATTCCAACAGGTAATGTGTCTTGAAGGTGCCCCACGTAATTACAGTAGCACTGGAATGCCGTGAGCTGTCATATAAAAAATGATGGAGGGGAAGTAGCGTTCTCCAAAACCATTTAACACTCAGCCCCAGATAGATCCAGTGGGCTGTCCTGCTGGCTCGTCTGCAGCGGCTGCTGCTGCTGGGGGGAGGGGGCTCCAGTGACGTGCTGGGATGGCGTTCACGGGGGGAGGGGAGTCCCTATTGTCAGGTCTCCTGGCCCCCCTCCCCCAAGGTTCTAATACCTTGTATTAATAATAATAAATGATGATGATAGCATTTATATAGCACACGACCATTTACGAAGTGCTTTACAGACTTCCCCGTTGTGTTCCTGGGTGGTGGCGCTGGTAAACCTAGTCTTCAGGGCCAGTGGGTACGTTGGATGGTGGCAGCGCCTTAGAGACACAGGATCGCCCATTTAGAGCTTGAAGGGAGCTTAGAGGTCATCTAGTCCAGCCCTCTCTTTTTACCTGTGAGGAAACCGAGGCCAGGAGAGGTTAAATGATTTCTTCAAGGTCACTTAAGTGAGTGGCTGAGACAGATTTGAACCCAGGACCTCTGACTCCAAATCTCATTCTATACAGGAATGCAGGTAGGTGGTACAGCGGGTAGTGAACTAGACCTGGAGTCAGGAAGACCTGAGTTCCAATCCAGCCTTACACACTTACTAGGTGTGTAACCCTGGGCAAGTCATCTAACGTTTGACTGTCTCATCTGTTAAGTGGGGATAGTAATAGCATCTGCCCTCTAGGGTTGTTGTCACGATAAAATGAGAAAATATTTATAAAATGCTTTGCAAGCCTTAAAGTGATGTATGAATATAATGATAATAATTATTGTTATTATTAACATTACAAGGGCTATCCCCTACGTAGGGCCTGGGAGTGTGGCACCTCTAACCTCTTCTCCCCCGCCCCTCTCCAAAGGAGACTTTAAGTCGTGTGGGGGTGGGGCCGGAGGCTGTCACTGCTCTCCTTGGAGAGAGGGTGCTAGCTTCAAATGATACTGATCTGCTCCCTTGCATATCAGTGTTACTCTTGGGGATGTGATCTTCTGATTCCGGCTAGCTTCTGTTCACTGTTGACAGGCCTGGAGAGGAGAGTATGTAGGACGGGTGACTCACAGTATCAGATGCTGCCGAGTAGGCATCGGGAAGGGTAACTCGGCTCTGGGAGTGAAGGACTCCTTGTTAGCTTGGAAGAGAGCGGTTCCAGTGGAATGATGAGGACTGAAGCCCAATTACAAGGGGCTTGGAAGAAAGTCAAAGGAAAGAAAGTGATTGTAGACGTGTCTCTCTGGAGGACTTGGGGGGAAAAGACACAGGACCATGGGTAATGGGGGTGGTCTGTGCAAGGGTGAGGGAGACGTGACGGTGCTTGTAGACATTGGTAAAGGAGCCAGGAGATAGTGAGAGAGTGAAGATCGAAGGGAGAGGGATGCTGGGTGGAGAGGGCAGGAGGGAGAGGATCGCGGGTGCCTGGAGAGGCGTCTCCGTTGGCAAACACCGTCTCCTTGTGAGTGACAGAAATGTGGGCAATAACGGGGCAGGATGTCTGAGTGGCCTGAGACGAGGAAGGTGGGAGGTTCGGGAGGTCAGGCAAATATGTTCATGTCTTTGGTGAAGTATGAGGCCTGGCCTTGGCTGAGAGGGTCGGGGGAGCCGGGGCCGTGGTAGGCTTTAGGAGAGGAGGGGTTTGGAAAAGAAGAGTGGGCTAGTTAGGGAGACGTGGAAAAACTGGCTTGCTACAGTGGGATTAATTAGCATAAATGTGGGGGTCTCCAAGTGGGATTTGCCTGGGCCTCCTCTGACTCTAGAGCCCCAGGCTTCTTCCCCCATGTCAGGCTGGCTACCTTAGTCCTGGTTTGCTTCTACCTTTCACCACATCACCTCTGGCAAGTCACTTAACCACTGTGGGCTTCCGTTCTCCCTCTGCAAAATAACAAGGTTGGACTGAGGATCCCTAAGGTTCTAAACATTCCCACGTCCCAGCCTCAGTTACTGAGTGACCGCCTGGCCAAGTCAGTGCCAGGACAGCCGATTAAAACCAGCCGGGTTATTTTTATCAGCGACAGAGGGCCAGGCCTTGTCCCCCAGCTTTCTGAGCTGGGCCAGCGTGGGTGAAGTTTAAGAAATCAAAGACCACCTTTAGGAAGAAGAGGTCATTTTCTCTTACCTCCAATGAGAGGATGTGTGTGCCCAGTCATCTCAACTAAGCTAAAAAAAAAGAGATAAAAATGAAGTCAGCCGCTTTAAACCATATCCTGAATTTAGAAGTGAATTGCAGCCTTGCTGACCGGGTCAAAGCAATCCAGATGTTGCCCAGGCCTTTTCCTCCTTTCTGTGTCAGAGGGATAAGGAATGTGATGGCAGGGAGTGGGGCCATCCAGAGGGTAAAGGCTGGCATGTGTGGTCACGGGTTTGGCGTGTGTGTGTTGTGGGAATGTGGCGGGGGCAGAGAGGATAATCCTGAGCCCAAGAGCTTTGAAAATGCAGGCGTGGATTTTAGGGGCATCTAGGCCTGACCCTTCATTTTGCAGAGGAGGAAACTGAGGCCTGGGAGTTTAAATGACTTTCTTAGGGCTACCTGGGTAATAAGTATCTGAGGTGAGGTGTGAGCTCATCTTCTCTGACGGCTGGTGTGGTGTAGCAGAGAGGGTCTGGATTGAAGTTCCATCTCTGCCCCATCCTGCCTGTGGGCTATTGGGCAGGTCAGTTCAGTTCAACAGATGCAGTAAATGGCGAACCCTGATACATCCTCACCCTGCCTTCCAGGAGATTACCATCTACTGGAGAGGAAATCAAGTTCCTAAATAATGATGATGATGAGGAAGGATGGGATAAAGGAAAGAGGCCCAGACCAGGGGCTCAGAGAAGTTAAAAGAGGGTCTAGACATTCTTCCTTGCAGACAACCAGGAAGGCCACAGAAAGGGCGAGGCGTCCAACTTGGTCTCTGAGGAGTAGGCAGAAAAATTCCTGCAGGTTGTCCTCCCTGGTAGAATATAAGCTTCTTGAGGGCAAGGGCTGTTTCATTCTTTGTCTTTGTAGCTCTATTAGTAGGTGCTGAATGGATGATTGATGATGGATAGAATGGGAATCTATCACTTCTTCTTGGGACTCAGTTTCCTTCTAAGTAAAAAGAACATAGTGGATTAGATCATCCTTAATATATATCCCTTCTATACTGTTGTGCTATAAGAAATGATGAGCAGGCAGATGTCAGAAAAACCTGGATAGACTCGTATGGTCTGATGCTGAGTGAAGTGAGCAGAACCAAGAGAACGTTGTACACAGTAACAGCCACGTTGTGTGATGACTAATATTGATAAACTTAACCCTTCCCAGCAATACAAGGATCTAAGACATCTCCAAAGGCCTCGTGATGAAAAATGTCATCCACATCCAGAGAAAGAACTATGGAGTTTGGAGGCAGATCAAAGCATACTATTTGTTCTTTTTTCCTTCTGTTGTGTTTTGTTTCCTCGTTCTGGTGGTTCCTCCTATTGGTTCTAATCTTACAACATGACTAATGTGAAAATATGTTTAGTAGGAATGTATATGTATAGCCTGTATCAGATTGTGCGCTGTCTTGGGGAGGGAGGAGGAGAAAACTTTAAAACTCAAAAGCTTATGGAAGTGATTGTTGATAATTCAAAATAAATTAATTAAAAAAACTAATAAAACAATTTATTGCTTAGATTTAAAAAAAAACAAAAAAAATACATATCCCTTCCAGATCTAGATAGGAACTTCTTCTGGGCTGTACAATGAACAGGGGTTTTCAAAACCTCCAGGCCCTGCGACCAGGTTTGTGAGGAGGGAATAGTGAGGAAGGCTAGGGCACAGGAGTAAGGTCCAGGATGATAGAACTGTGAGCTTCAGGGCCTGGGGAAGAAGGTACCAAGACAGAGAGTGGAGGTGAAGGGTCAGGGAGAGGTTCAGTTTTTGCCAAAATGCTTCCCCTCCCCGCCCAGCTCAATTTATACTTAACTTCCCTTGTATTTATTTAAACCCAGACGCCTGTTCGAGGAAATCAAACCAAACCAAATCCAGGCTTCCCTTGTTTGTTGGGGAGTGGGGAACTGTCCGTCTTTTGCCCTGATTCCTCCACGCCCTGGGGCAGGAGGCTCTGTCCTTTCCCAGAGTGTCTCTATAGCCGTTGAGGGCAGAGCTTAGCCTTTCATTGCCCTCTTGCTCCTGGGGCAGGGACCAGTCTGTCGTTTTGCCTTGTTAACAGCTGGAGAGAGTTTGGAGAGAGAGGTGGGTGCACGATTGGTTAATCCTAGGGCACATCTGATGCCCGAGGGGCGTAGTACCCACTGTGGGCGCTGTGCAGTGACCCGGCTGTTTACTGGCTGTGTGTCCTTGACGGGGTTCCTTCTGACCTTAGGCCTCAGTTTCTTCATCTGGAAAATGAAATGTTGATGGTTCTTTCCGGCTCTATCTATTTGGGGATAGGAGGGAGGTGGGATGGGTTGGGGTGTGTTAAGCAAGAAACCTTCTTGCAGAAACCAAGTGGGAGAAACAGAATGAGCTCAGATGTCCTGGGCCGAAGCTGCGTGTTAAAGGCCTCCAGCTGCAGCCCAGCTGGTGGAGCAGACCGACCCTCCCTGCGTTCAGAGCCACGCAAGCTTGCTGTTCCTTAGTAGATGTTCCTTAGTGGGCCCGGAGACCCAGACATAGAGCCCAGGCCTCTCTGTTTCTGAAGAACGTGGCTCTTGTGTTGTTGCATGCATGCATTTGTGTTTCATGGTTGGGAGAGGTTGAAGGAGGTGCATCCCCGCTCCGCCCCATGTGGTTACCTTGACGGGTAGAGGTTAGGTCCTGTCCAGAGCCTACTCTCAGGGAGCCACTCTTAGAGAGGCCGACTGCCACTTAGATGGTCAATTAGAAAGACGGCTGAGGGGCAGCCGGGTGGTGCTGCAGTGGATAGACCACCAGTCCTGGAGTCAAGAGGACCTGAGTTCAAATTTGACCTCAGACAGTAGATGTGTGACTCTGGACAAGTCACTTAACCCCAATTGCCTAAAAAAAAAAAAAAGAAAAGAAAAGAAAGAAAGAAGAGGTCTGAGCTTGGAGTCACAGGACCAGATTTTGAGTAAGTGTGCTCTCATTTAATACTGGTATGACCTTGGGCAAGTCTCAACCATAAAATGAAGGGGATTGGACTAGTTGACCTCAGTGACCCCTTCCAACTCTAGGGCTTTGATCCTGTGTCATGCCCACTCTTTTCTTCTAGTGGAGGATTTGTGCCTGAGGATAGAATGGCTGGACGTGGGTGATCACTTAGGCGGGGCCCTGAAGGACAAGGGGACACTTGGGGGTGGAGGTGGCATGGGGTGGAGGGAAATTTGTTTCTGTTGGGGGTAGCTAGGTGGCACAACAGATAGAACAGCGGCCCTGAAGTCAGGAGAACCTGAGTTCAAATCCGGCCTCAGACCAAACACTTGATATTTACTAGCTGTGTGACCCTGGGCAAGTCACTTATCCCCAATTGCCTAAAAACATAAAAAAAAAATTTAAAAAAATTGTTTCTGTTTTAACCAATCACCTCGTGAAGTTTTCCCCGCCCTAACTGAAGTATTTGTTCCATCTGCCTACAGCTGTCTGTGTTTGTTTGTCCTGGTCAGGATGGCCTTGGCTGCCCCGGCTTGTTTGTTTTAGGAAGGGAGACGGGATCTCTGATTGGGTTGGCAGAGTGAGCTCCCAGGGAGGACTTTTGCTTTGCCAGCCGGATCACCCATGCTCTGCTGTTAATGACAGGAAAGAGTTGCTTGGGGGGCTGAGTAGTTAAGTGACTTGCCTAGTGTCACACAACCAGCATCTATAAGAGGAAAGGCTTAAACCTGGGTCTTTCTGGTTCCAAGGATGGCTCTCTCTCCACCATGCTCTGCTTTCTCTGCCATTTGGCTTAGGTCTTGATAATAATATCCATTTCCATTTCTGTTTGCTTTAAAGCACGCAAAAACATTTTGCTCACAACAGCCTTGCAAAGTAGGTTGTACAAAAATACCTTTATTTTACAGGTGAGAAAACTGGAGCGGTGACTTGTCCAAGGTCACACAGCTAGTAAACAGTAAAAGCTGGGACTTAAACCCAGGCCTTCTCTGACTCTTAAGTCTAGCTTGCTACTATAGCATGGTGATTTAGGTGGGCAGGGATCCTCTGGGACGTGTCAGAGCTGGGGTCTGAGTGTGGCTCTTCTAACTCTAAACCCAGCGCTCATTTCTCTGTACTGTGAGTCTCTAGAAATAATAACTCTGACTCTTTCCATCATTCCAGGATGTCTGCCTGGCCCTCCAGGAGATAGAGGAACATATGACAACAAGAAAGGGTCCTAGTGGACCACTTCCTCCCCCCGCTCTCCCCCTCCCTCCTCAGTTCCACTCCAGAATCTCTCATTTTCTTTCTCCAGGGAAAGACAGCGAAGGAAGAGCAGGAGACCCGGACATTGCATCTCAGAAGCCTGCAGTACCTGGAGCGATACATCTTCCTGATCCTTTTCAATGCCTACCTTCACCTGGAGAAGACAAATTCCTGGCACCGGCCCTTTAGTGTCTGGATGCTGGAGGTGAGTTATTGACTTGGAAATTGTAAGCGTAGCTTTGGTAACCTGAGGACCCCCACCTCGTTGGAGATAGGCACTCGCTTTCCCCTTCTAGATTTTTTTTTGGCTAGGCAATGGGGTTAAGTGACTTGCCCAGGGTCACACAGCTAGTAAGTGTTATGTGTCTGAGGCCAGATTTGAACTCAGGTCCTCCTGAATTCAGGGTCGGTGCTCTATCCACTGCGCCACCTAGCTGCCCCTTTCCCCTTCTTGTTGAGGGAATATGAATTTGCTTGTTAAGATGCCATAGTAGCTCCTTAAGGAAGAGCCACCCACTCAGTCCCATCTTTGATATTGAATAATAATAGCTAACATTATATATATAGACTTTAAGGTTTGTTATTGTTGTTGAGTTGTTTCAGTCATGCCCAATTCTTCGTGACCCCATTTGAGATTTTCTTGGCAGAAATACTGGAGTGATTTGCCATTTCCTTCTCAAGCTCAGTTTTACAGATGGAGAAACTGAGGCAAACAAGGTTAAGTGACTTGCCCAGGGTCACACAGCTAGTCAGTGTCTGAGTTCATATTTGAACTCGGGTCCTCCTGGCTCCACGGCCATTGCTCTAGGCACTATGGCGCCACCTAGCTGCCTATTATCTCATTTATTCCTCAGGACAACCCTGGGAGGTAGGTGCTTTTATTATCTCGTTTACTGAGAAGAAGCTGAGGCACAGAGCGGTGACTTGCCCAGGGTCACATAGCTTGTAAGTGTCTGGAGGTAGGATTCAAACTCAGGGATTCTTGACTCCCAAATCCATCACTACCCACAGTCCCACCTGGAACACGTCAAAATTTCTAACCCACTTTCCACATAGTATCCTCGAGAGGTAGGGAGTAGAAGGTGTTATTATTACCATTTTACAGATGAAGAAAATGAGTCTGGTGAACTGCCCAAGAATCCCATGGCTAGGATGTGTCAGAGGCGCAGTTCACACAGGTAGAAAATGCCAGAGTTGGGACTCATGACTCCCCACTTCAGCATCCCAAGGCCGGAGCTCTTTCAGGTTCTGCCTTCTGGATCCAAATACAAATCTGTCCCACGTGGCGGCCCTGCAGATGGGTCCTAGAAGGCAGCCGCCCTGTCCCCGTGATGAGCCTTCTCTGCTCTAGGTGCCGGTGTCTGTGACTCTGCCGACGCCCTCCTGGCGCGGGTGCTCCCTTCTCCTGGCCCGGGTGCTCCCCTCTCCTGGCGCGGGTGCTCCCCTCT
>NW_020954625.1:4156740-4163882 GCF_900497805.2 Vombatus ursinus | reverse complement strand
GGGTGCTCCCCTCTCCCGCTCGCCTTGCTCTCTCCCTCTCAATGGTCCTAGTGGCCCTCTCCCCAGCCCTCCCTCCAGTGTGTGTCTACACACACACTTCCTGTGATACTCTGCTACAGTTAGGATTTCAGAGCTGTCAGGGACTTTAGTGATCTCTTAATTCAGCCTTTTCTGTTCATACACAAGAAAATTGAGGGAAGAAGCTAGTCTAAGGCCTCCCAGTGAGTCGTAGAGCCTGGATTCTTCACAAGGGCAAGGCCTCTGACTTTAAATTAGGTGGGGAGACAGGCTTCCGGACATTTGGTTTCCTTTTGCCTATTCAGAGCCGCTGCCGCGGCTGAAATGGCCACATTGTGGGTAGGAGGGAGCCCCTGGGGGCCCTGGCCTCCTGAAATGACTTCCATACACTATAATGCTGGCTCCCTCGAGGGCCAGGCCTCCGCTAATTACCCCATCTACAGGAAGGTGGGGCATCCCTTCTCCCATTTCCCAAGCTCATGCCACCCCTGACCTTGCCAGCCTTGGTTCACGGCCCAGTGCCGGAATTAGCATTGGCCAACGGGGGGGGGGGGTGAGGACCTCAGGATGAGCGGGAAAGATGGCGTCCCTAAGAGTAGGATCTAGAGGAAAAGGCAGAGGCTTTCCCCATCTGAGTGGATAAGTGCGTGGGCTGTCCTCTTCCGTGGGGGCTCAGGTACCAGGGATAAATCGGGACCGGTTCACATGGAGGGTGTTGTCAGTGTGGCCCCGTCAGCCACAACAACCCCTGAGGCACTGAAGGCCCATCACACGTGCCCTTGGGAGGTCTGAGGGCCAGAGTTCAAAGCCAAAGCCTGGGGATGAGCAAATGGTGGCTTCAGGGCTCAGCCAACACTTATTAAGCGCCTGCTGTGTGCAGAGAGCTCTGTGCAAGCTCTTGGGGGAATCCTAGAATTTAGAACTGGAAGAGACCTTAGATCAGTTAATCAGCCCATCAGCAAACAGTTACTTACCACGACTTTACTATGTGCCAGGCGCTGTACTTACTACGGGGCAGGGACATAGAGAAAGGCAGACACCCAGAAACAAGCACTACCAAGTTAGCAAGAGCTCTCAGTGCCAGCATGGGCGTTTTATATTTGATCCTCAGCTAATAGGGAGCCATTGTTGTTAACTGAGTGGGGAGGTGCCACGGTCAGACCGGGGATTTAGGAAGGTCTCTCTGGAGGCTGAGTGGAGGACAGAGGGCAGGGGGGTGAGGCCTGAGACAGACTGATTGGACCAGCTGGCTTCTAACTGAGCCCAGTTAGCAAGCTGTTGCAACAGTCTGGTGGTGAGGGCCAGAATTAGGGGCCTGCTTGTGAGCCGAGAGAAGGGGATGTAGATAAGGGATGGATCACCTCATTGGTTTGCAGAAGAGGATACCAGGGTCCGAGCGTACGTGACTTGCCCAAAGTCACTCAGGTAGTGAGATGCCATTGACCATCTCTGCACCTTTGCCCAGGCTGATCCCCAATCAGTGCACTCCCTGCCCCGTCTTGGAAGCTTCATCTACTTCTAAGGCTCAGCTGTGGGTCAGCTAGGTGGCAAAATGGATAGAGCATCAGCTCTGGAGTCAGGAGGACCTGAGTTCAAATCCGGCCTCAGATACTTGATACTTACTAGCTGTGTGACCCTGGGCAAGTCACTTAACCCTGATTGCCTTACCAAAAGGAAAAAAAAAAGACTCAGCTCTGATGCCCCGCGCCTCCTCTGGGAAGCCTTCCTGGATGCCCCCACCTCGGGTGCTTTTTGCCGCCTCAGACTGCTTTGCATAAGGTGTCCCCAAAATCTGAGTAGTGACTGTTGTCTTAGGGCACTTTGGGGTGTTAGTAGTTTTCGGTGGCACTGAGACTTTGGGGAGACCCTGTATTTCCCTGTCTGCTCATGGTGGTGTCCCCCTCCAGGAGAATATGTTGTCCTTGGGTCTCCATCTCCCAGTGCAATGCCTTCCACATGGTAGGCGCTTTGTCAGTGCTGTTGGATTGACTTGACATGAAGTGGCCGCAGGGGGCCTGGCCCTCAGTCCTTCTGGTTCCAAACCCAGCCCTCTTTCTGCCACATGATACAGAGCGTAGAGCGGACGCACAACCAGAAACACGCCGAGGCCGGGCCAGGAGCTCCACGCCCTCCCGGACCTCGGGGAGGCTTTGGCCCTGGTCCCCCTTAGGGAGCCTCGTGCTGCTTGGGCCCCTGAAGCCTGGTTTTATGGGGGCCCTGTCCCTTTCCCTGCCCCAGCTTTCCGTGGCTCCCCTAAAGGTCCAGGCAGGCACTGGCGTGTAGTCGAAAGGGGAGACCTTTGATCTCAGTCTCCCTCACGTCACACAGCAAGGCCAGGAGACACCGCTTTCCTCCCTTCCCTTCCCCCTCCAGCCCAGGCCTCTTTTCGGTTCCATTTACTCTCTTCCCTTCCCTGGAAAGGGTGGAAGAGGGTCAGACGTGGGATTGGGGCGGAGTATATTAGCAGCCTTTGGAGTGGTGATTTCATACTGAGGCCCCAAGGAGAGCCAAGGTTGGGCTGGGGAAAGACCTGAAACCCCCTCTGTTCTCTGTCCCTCTTTTGAAAAAAGCCTGTGTGTGTGAGGGGCTTGCTTCCCCGTTCTTCCCCGCTCCCTCCTGATGTCCCAGGGTGGGGGTGCAGAGAAGGGGGCCTGAGCTTGTGGACGGCTTGAGTCTGGATTGGCCCGGTAGGGCAGCCCCGGCCGTTCAGCTGAGACAAGGCCACATTGTGAGCTGGGAGGGCAGTGCCAAAGCCAACAGGCCTGCTCAGGCTCACACCAGCAGGTACAGGAGGGCCTGGAAGGGCTGTCAGAAACAGAAGGGGCAGAGGAGGTGACCCGAGCTCTTTTCTTCTCGCATCTCCCCTCCGTCTGCAGTTCTGAAGGGGCAGCCGGGTCTTTCGTTAGTCTGAGGGAAGGAGGGGAGAGAGGGGCTGGGGGAGGGAGGAGGGACAAGGTGGGGGGAGGGAGGAGGGACAAGGTGGGGGGGACAGAGGGAGAGAAAGGGTCAAGGAGTGGGTGGGGGGAGGATGGAGGCAGGAGGTAGGGGAAATGGGGTGTTTAGAAACACACATTGAATTAGGCTTTTAGAGCCAGGAGGGACCTTAGAGATCTGATGTTGGGGGGGTCTGTGAACCTGGATGGGAAAATATTCTGATAACTGTATTTTAATAAAACTGACTCCCTTGAAATCTTCCTTTAGTTTTATAGATTAAAAAACATGATTCTGAGCAGGAGCCCATAGGCTTCACCAGGCTGCCCAAGGGGTCCACGACAAAAAAAGGGTCAACCCCTTTCATTTTAGAGATGAGAAGCGTGAAGCCCAGGGAAGGTCACACAGGTAGCAAGCAGAGCTGAGTGAGACTCAGACCAGGTACTAAATCCCCTGGTCTTATCGTGACACTGTATTACTGCTCAGTACAGCTAGGTGGCGCCACCGAGTGCACAGCTCTGGTCCTGGAGTCAGGAAGACCTGAGTTCCAGTGTAGCCGTAGACTTGTACTAGCTATGTGAGCCTGGGCGAGTCACTTAACCTCCGTCTGCCACAGTTTCCTCAATTGTAAAGTGGAGATAATAATAGCACCTACCTTCTAGGGTTGTTGTGAGGATGAAATGAGATCCCATTTGCAAAGCACTTTGTAAAACTTGAAGTGTTGATGTAAATCCTTGCTAATATTGTTATTAGCTATTATTTATTTTCATTTTTATTATTTAATAAATAAAATATTTTATTGTGAGTTATTATATTATTTCTTATTATTGATTATAATGATTATTTATGTGCATGCACAGACCTGCAAATAATAATTTTTTGTGTGAGTCCTAAACAGGACATTAAGTGACTCAGTGTACTTCTGTGTATGTTATGTTTTCTGAAGTCCTGTTCCTCATGATACCCCTGGAAAGTAGGCTAGGGAGGTGGCTAATCTCCATTTTAGAAGAGAGGAAACTGAGTCTGAGAGAGGTGAATTATTTGCTGACTGGTACAGTAGAAAAATCTTCAGCACCTCCCTTCTTTCATTGGCAGAGCAGGGGACTGTGGATGTAGAATACTGTATATATTAACAGATGCCCGTGGATCAATTGGTTTTATTTACCTTTTTTTCCCCTTTGTTTCAAAGGAAATGCTCCCCAGGGGTTGGAGATGGAGTGGGATGGGGTACATCCAGAATCATTGTCTCACACACACACATATGTACGTAAAACAAAAGGCATCTATATGAACAAATCTGTATAAACCTTATGAAACCATCTTTATAAACCTTATAAATAAAAAGCGTCTAAAACTTTTTAAAAAAAACAAGAAAGTACCTATTTATTTTTCAAAGATCATCGCCCTTGGAGTCAGGACAGGTGGGTGTGACTCCTGCCTTTGCCAGGGAATAGCTTTGTTACCGTGGCCATGTCCTAAGCCTCCTTGTCTGTAAAATGAGGGTGCTTGCAGCATCTCCTTCCCAGGGTTGTAGTGGGGAAAGTGCTCTGTGTTTTATAGAAATGGCAGCTGTGTTTTTAGCCGGGGTCTTGGTGGAATCGGGACCCAAATACGCGTCTTTTCATTCCCAGCCCTTTCCTCCACACACACACTGCCCTCCAAGGTGGCCCTTTCCTGAAGACCGGCTTCAGAGAGGCCTTGAGGTTGAAGGTCTAATCTCCCTGCACTCATCAATTTTTCCGAGAGACCACGATGCCACTCTTGGCATTCTTCAGTGCAAGTCACCTAGGCCTGTGCCTCAGTTTCTCATTCTGGAGAAAGGGAATTTGATAAGAGTAACTGACCCGTCACTGACGTATGGACTCCCCAGTCCTTCCAGCCTGGAATTCCGTGTCTGACAGGGAAGGGAGGGGAGAAGGAAGGAAGGAAACAAGCATTTATTAAGCACCTACTGTGTGCTTAATACTTCTACTATTAGCACTACTGTGCTAAGTGCTTTACAAATATCATCTCATTTGATGGAGGTGCTTGTGGAAGTGGTCTGGGAGAGCCTGGTTGCTTCTTCAGCAACATCATAAATCGCAGACGTCCATTTATCCAACCGTCTTTGGTCTTTCCAATTCTATTGTTCGCACCTCGAGGGCAGAGACTTTTCTGGCTTCTTGGAGGATGGTCCGCCTAAGCTGTTGAATGGATAGATGAATAAATGGATGAGTGAACAGGGGAGAATCAATGAGATGGAGTGGATGAGATGGGATATGAGATGATGGGAAGGAAGGAGTAAGTGATTTGGGATGAGGGTGGGTGAAGGCATGACCAAGCCAGCTGCTGGTGAAATGACCCGCACCCCTTACCCCTCATCCCTCTGCCCCTCACCTCTTGCCCCCTGCCCCTCAACCCCTTGCCCCTCACCCCTCTGCCCCTCTGTCCCTCTACCCCTCACCCCTCTGCCCCTCACCCCTCTGCCCCTCACCCCTCTGCTCCTCACCCCTCTGCCCCTCACCCCTCTGCTCCTCACCCCTGTGCCCCTCTGCCTCTCACCCCTCTGCTCCTCACCTCTTGCCCCTCTGCCCCTCACCCCTCACTCCTCTGCCCTTTGGCCCTTCCAATCCCGTTTTCTTTCTCCTCAGGTGGCCGCCAAAGCTGGAGTCTACGAGATTCTCAACCAGCTGGGCTTCACTGAGTTTGAGACGATCGAGGACAAGCCCCTGTCCAGGTTACGCTACCGCTGGCAAGAACAGACCCTGAGCCCCGGGCCCGTCCTGGGGGACTTCCTGTAGAAGGACCCGTCAGCAGCCCACCAGCCTCGCCTTCTGGAAAGGTTCTGCCTTCTGCCGCGGCGATGGGCTCCTTTCCCTTCCTCCCACTCTCTCTCTCTTTGTTTTAACTAGAGAAAGAGGGGAATGGGCCGTGGCCTGAAGGAAAAGGCTTCTGCCTTTCCAGGAGAACTGGGTGGGGGGTGGGGGGAACCTGCTTTACTTATAAAAGAAGCTGTGAGAGGGACCTTTTCGACACAATAAACCGTATTGTAAATGAAAGGAGTTCCATTAGATGGGCGCCTTGTGGAATGGCCTCTGCTGTGTGTTCATGAGGCGGTTCAGGCCAGGCACTGGGCCTCCCAAAGACCCCCCCCCCATCAGAGCCGGCCCCCACCCCTGCTGGGGTCAGTCCATCTGTCTGTCAGCACACTGCCCCAATGACGCTGACTCTCTTAAGTACCCCATGTCCTTGGCTCCCGGCTCTGCCTGTGTATTTAGTCCTGAGCCTTTGACATACCCTGGCCTTCCCTGCCCCCAGTTTGGATTCCTCCTATGCAGCCTTCATTCGGCTCAGGGCTGCAAACGCTGTGTGCAGACCGACTGTGTGCAAATGTCTCGGGAGGGCTGTGGGATGGGGTCCCTTTCTGTATCCCTGCCTGCTGTGGGAAACACAGGAGTGCACATCCAGAGGTCCTCCAGTCCAGCCCTCTCATTTTACAGATGAGGAAACTAAGGCCCGGAGGAGGGGGAATAGCTTGCCTATGGTCACACACATAGTGAGTAGCAGGCATGATTTGAATTTAGGGCCTATGATTCCCCCGTGGCTCTGGAAGGAATGGGAAGGACACTGGGTCTGGGTGCCAGCAGCAGCTCAAGAGACCTGTTGTTGGAGGAGAAAGTGTCCAAAGTGCAGCCTCCAGAGAAGGGGGTCCCAGGCAGTGGGGAGGGGGATGAGATGGGGAGATAGATTCTCTTGTAGACCAGTAAGGGGCAACCTGCAGTCCAGGAGCTGTTTTATGTAAAAATAGTTTGAGAACTGTGTTTTAGTTTATGCATTTAAAGCCTTTTTTGGCAAAGATTCAAATGAAATGCTGTCTACTTTGCAGACTTGAAAGTGCTGTGTAATTGTGAGCCATGGCAGTTTATATCTTCTGTGGAAAGGGAGCAGCAGAGTAGAGAGCTAAGAGAGGCAGATGAGAAACCAGGCTTGGTGGGAAAGGATTGAAAACAGGGAAGAAAAAATCCCACGGGATGGAGGAATGATAGTGAGCGCCCCTGCCCTTCCCAATTCTTCATCTGTGGGCCTGCCATGGAGGTCTTTGGTCAGCTAGTGTGGATTCAGGGAGCACCAGAGTGGAGATGATGCAGGATTTGGGAAGCACCAGGGTGGAGGTGATACAGGAGGGTTTCAGGGAGCACCAGGGCAGAGGTGAT
>NW_020954625.1:4126825-4156730 GCF_900497805.2 Vombatus ursinus | reverse complement strand
TGGAGGTGATACAGGAGGGTTTCAGGGAGCACCAGGGCAGAGGTGATGCTTGGGGAGTGCCAGGGTAGAGGTGATGTGGGATATGGGGAGCATCAAAGGGGAGGTGATGCGGGAGGGATTCAGGGAGTGCCAGGGCAGAGGTGATGCCAGAGACAGTGCCCTAGGGAATGCCCCTCCACTATCCTGCCAAGCAGCCCCTTCTTCCATGTCTTCAAAAAACTATTGAGGCCCCTAGGGGCCAGAGGCTCTTATGGGAAGGAGGAAAAAGGGAATCAGCAATTATGTAGTGCCTCCTGTGTGCCAGGCACTGAGCTAAATGTTTTTTAAGGCCGTTCAGGTCTCTGGCGGTGGAGTCCTGAGCCAATCTGGCCTGTGTGAGCACGTGCTGGGCAAATCTCAGCACCTAGTAAGTGCCACCTGTGTGCCAGGCACTGGGCTAAGCCCTGGGGATACAAAGGAAAAAACATGGGCCCTCCCTCAAAAAGCTTGCAGTTTAACGAGGAAGACGACATGCAAACGACCATGTACGTACAAGGTATATAAGATGTGAATGGGAGGTAACCTCAGAGGGAAAACGTTAGCTTTGGGTGTCTGTATGGCAGGGAGGGGCTCTTGGAGAAGGCAGGATTTGAGCTGGGACTTGAAGGAAACCAGCAAAACCCAGAGATGGAGAGGATGGGGCAGAGCCTCCAAGCTCTGGAATATTGGGGGCCCAGCCGGTGCAAAGGCACAGTGTCGGGAGATGGCGTTTCTGCTTGGCTGAGACCAGGAGCCAGCTCTGCTTTCTGGAGAACTTTAGAATAGTGCTGCCAGGGAAGGTGTATTTCCCGAGCACCCCAGATATGCCCAGCCTCCTGTGGGATGCCAAGGTATGAAACTGCTGGTTCCATGTAGCTCCTCCCCTCCAGAAGCTTATAGTCTAGTGGTGGAGAGGTGCCAAGGTGTGCCAAGTAGGTGGCAAAGGCTGCCTACACCTTGGTGTAAGAGCACTTCGCCTAATGCCTAGGGGGCACGGTAGGAACTTAGTGGAGGGCAAAGTTGTGATATTGGGCTGAGAAAAGGAGGAAGGGAGGTCAGGTGGGGTCTTCCTGGGGGAGGTGGGATAATTTGGGCCTTAACGGGGGGATGTTCAGGAGGGGGAGAGCGCTGTCTGGAGTAGATGGGATGAGCTAGGCCTTGAAGGACGTGGATGGGGGAGAGAAGGAACAGTCCCAGTGGGCCGAGGAGGGGGCTTCCTGTAGGCGGTGGGAGCGGCCCTTGAGGAGGATGGGAAGGCTTCTAGGTGCGGAGGGCCTAGGACGATTTGGAGGCCAGGGAGGTTGCCGCCCTCCCTGGAGCAGAGCTGTCATCGGGGCAGAGATACCGTGCCTACCCTCGGAGTGGTCTACAGGATACATGGATGTGTCTTTGGGGAATATGAAGAGGGAGAGGATGGTGAATTACTGCTTGGCCTGGCCTTGGCGCGTTCTGGGCCGTGGTTGCTACGTTCCTTTTGCAAACGACGGTTCTAAGGATTGGTTTTTCATTGTCTTCTTATCTGTCGAAGCAAAGTTTGAATGAAGGGGCAGAGGTCAGGGCTTCTCTCTGGATCCTCCTGGCAAACCCCGACCCTGCTGCTGTCCTGGGGCCTTCAGCTCCCGGTTTACGTCACCTCATTGCCTCAGTTTCCCCATCTATAAAATAACGTTTGTCCACATCACAAGAATTTGTTCACTCACGGTTTAAGTGTGGGCTTTTGTCTTGGAGTTTTGAACATGCGATGCGTCCACATGGCTTGGAAACAGAGAACCTGGTTCAGATGTCACCTCTGAACTGCATGATCTTGGGCAGAGCCCCTCCCTGGGCCTCAGTTTCCCCATCAGTAAAATAAGTAGATGAGGGCCTGAGATCCTTCCTAACTCTGTGGGCTTCCTGGAAGCATTCTTTTCACTGTCCAGCCTGCCCTAGGTTGTGCCCCAACCTGGGATCTCCCTCTCTGGTGGCATCCCAGCAAAGCTCAGTGTAAAGCTTTGCCCCTTTCCCTTCCCTCTCCTCTCCCTCTTACTACGTGTTTCTCCTCCGCCCCTTACCCGTCTCCTCCTTGGCTTCCTTCTCCATCTCCCTGAGCCTCCCTCTTCCTTGCCATCTCCTCTCCTGCCCTGGGGGCCCTTTCCTCTCAGATTATTCCTCCTCCTCCTTGGCCTTTGCATCAGAGGACCTGGGCTCAGCCACTTAGTATTAGTGAGCATGACCTCTGGGGTGAGCATCCCCCTCACTAGGCCTCCTATTTTCTCACATGTAAAGATTGGACAAAGTTAGACTTTTGGGGTCCCTTCCAGTGAGAAAAGCCAAGATCTGCCTCTTCCTTCCCTCCATCTGTTCTCCTCCCCCTTCTTGGGCCTTTTCATCGCTGATTGAATAGACCCATTTACTCCAGGTTAATAGAGGCTTCAAGTGTTGGCTTTTAAAAGAGGGAGGCCCCGGAGGACAGTGCGGAGCCCCAAAGTTGGGAGCCTGAGTTCAGGCGGTGTGGCAGGCACTGGCGGGCGGCGGGGTAGGGGAATGCTATTCTTTCTTGGACCAGAGGATTGGGGACTTCTGGAGATCACATTCTAAGACCAGTTCAAAGTCAGAACTTAGACAATACTAAATTCTGCTCTTCTCATGGAAGACAGCAATAATAATAACAGATGTTTCTGTAGGGAGTTGACGTGCAATGCATTAGCATCTCCTTTGAGCCTCATGTCGACTCTGTGAGGTCAGTGCCATCATCCTGATTTTGCAGATGAGGAAACTGAGTGACTTGCCTAGGGCTGTTATACAGTTAGCATGAGTTATCAGAGGTGAAATCTGAACCCAGACCTTCCTCCTGCTAAAGTCTAGGCCAGGGATTCTAAGGGTAGCCTGAGGACCCTAGGCCGGAGCTGGGACTCTTTTAAGGAGTCCTAAGACTATTTTCATAATACTAAGATGCTTAATTCATAATACAGTAAATATTGATAGAGCTAACACACATAAACTGAAGCTCTTTAGGGTGTTCAGTAACTTGTAAGATTGTAAAGGGTAAAAAAAAAAAAAAAGATTGTAAAGGGTCCAGAGACCGAAAAAGGCCCCTTGAGAACTGCTGCCCAGTGTGATGAAATACTTCTTGAAGCCAACAGAGTGGGCCTGTGCCCCCAGCTCTGGTGGCTGCAGCATCCTCATCCCCCCCCCCCCCCCGGGGGGCCCCCCCCCCCCCCCCGGGGGGGCCCCCCCCCCCCCCCCCCCCCCCCCCCCCCCCGTGCGTGCTCTCCAGCACCAAGGGGTGGGCTCAGATCCCAGGGGCCTGAAGGAGGGCAGGCAGCAGAGACTCAGGCGGGAAGCTTTCATCCGTCAGGGGAATTCAGATTGCAGCAAAGCCAGGCCCCATCCAGTGTAAACACTCTGCGCTTGTAAACCAAATACATATTGACCATGAACTCTGAGTGTCAGAAAGTGGAAAAGAAGTTAAAGGCAGATTCTAGGTTTTCAGTTCCGCTAGCCGTTTATTAGCACCTACCAAGTAAAAGATCCATCCTGGGTGCTGGGTTTCCTAAGGAAACCCTAACTTAAAAGCTGGTTAATATTACATTTATTTAAAATGCTGAAGGCCGAGGGTGGGTGGGGAAGGAGGCTGGAGCCCCCTTGGAACACAGGGCTGGTATAAATAACTTCCATTTCTCTAGTCTTTGCAAGTGTGCCCATTTTACAGCTGAAGAAACTGAGTCTTAGAGACATCACAGAGTCAGTGTTGGAGTGAGAACTCTCACCCTGTTGTTTCTCAGAATGGGCTGGCCATTGTCCCAAGGCCCCCACCCCCTTAGGGCTTCTCCCCTCCCTTAGGCTGAGCTGAGATTCAAAGGTTGCCTTGTGGACTGGTGCACGGCCTCAAACGAGGTTTCCCCTCTGAACCAAGGGAAGGAGGGAGAGGACAGGGTTTAGAGCTGTCATCACAATCGCACACACGGATGAAGAAGCTCCTTCTACCAATGCGTGCTGGTGCCTTCTCAGCGTAGTCAGTGTAGACTCTTCGTTGCCTGGGGGATATTGAGAAGTTAAGTGACTTGCCCAGGGTTACCCAGCTGGTCTGTATGAGACGACTTGAACCTAGAGCTTTCTGGCTGAGGCTGTCTCTGTCCACTGGGCCACACTGCATCCTCTGCGCACAAGCCCATGCACACAGCTCATACGTTTTTATGGCTTTAAGGTTTGCAGAGGGCATTATAGTCTCATTTCATTTGGTCATCACAGATCATCTTGTTTAACCCCTCACTTCACAAGAAGGCAGCTGAGGCGCAAAGTCATACAGGTCATGTGAATGGAAGAGTTGGGATTCGAATTCGGGTCCTCTGACTTCCCAGCCAGTGGCCGTTTCTTGCCACACCACAAGTCTTTTGCCTTCTTCTCACAGTCTTCCTCCTCCAGCCCTCCCTGTCCATGGTGGGCCCTCCCAACCCCAAGGTCTTCCTGGGCTTTTGCTCTCTTTGTATCAGGACATTTGCTCCCCTGCTCTCTTAGGAGGGTAGGACTGGTTTTTGGGGCTGGGAAAGGGAACCTCCTTCCCCAGCAGCAAAGTGTTCCCTTGTGGGACCCCAGACCCCAGGGCCTGGTACATAATAAATGCTTGTTGATGGACTGACAGCGCTATGCCTGCACAGAGAGGCGTGTGTGCGTGTGTGCGCGTGTGTATGCGTGTGTGTGTGTGTGTGTGTGTGTGTGTGGGCCGAGGGTGGGCAGATGATGACCAGGCTGCAGAGGTTTGCATGTTGTCTGTGGGGGAGGGGGTGTGAGTGCATGTGGGCCCAGGTAGAAGGCAGTAGGTGACGCAGTGGATAAAGTGTTGGGCTCAGAGTCAGGAAGACCTGGGTTCAGATCTGGCCTCAGACACATTAACTGTGTGACCCTGGGCAAGTCACTTAACCTCTATCTGCCTCAGTTTTCTCAACTGCAAAATTAGGATAATAACAGCACCTACCTGTCAGAGTATCTGTGAGAATTAAATGAGATAATATTTGTAAAGTGTTTAGCACTGTGCCTGGCATACAGTAGATACTACATAAATGCTGCTTTCCTTCTTCACTTGTTGGGTTTGTTGTAGAGGAATTCTTGATCTGCTAAGGTTTGGGGTAGATAGCCTCTGAGGACCCTTCCATCTCTGAGATTCTGTGAATCTGCACCTGTGTTTGGAAGAGGATGAAAGAGTGTGTGTGTGTGTGTGTGTGTGTTGGGGGTGTGGGGGAATGGTGTGTATGAGTATGCATCAGCGAAGATACCTCTTTAGTGGGAAAACATTCCTCACTACCTACATCCAGAAGTACAATTGCTGACTCAGTATGAAAGGGTAAAGTCACTGATGTGATAGATGAATCTGCTAGAAGGGGGTGTGTTCTGTAGGGGTATAGAGTATGTGTGATAGTGTATGAGCAGGGTGTACTGTGTGTGTTTGTGTGTGTGTGTTTAAGGGTATGACTGTGGAAGTGTATTTGAGAGAGTGTACAGGATGGTGTGTAAGGGTCTGGGAGTATATGAGAAGGATGTGAGTACGCATGTGTGTGTGTGTGTGTGTGTGTGTGTGTGTGTGTGTGTGTGTGGTCATTAATGGACAGCCAATGGGGGAGGGGAATCCAACCCCATCCAGATGGGTTTCAGGTGTGTCTTTGGGGGAAGATACACACTACTGGGGAGAAGGTGTGGCTGTCAGCCGCCACGATGACTGCAACAATGCTAGTGTCTTGCTGCCATAGGACCTCAGCTCATGGGCAGAGCTTGGAGTGGGTGGGTGGGGCTAGTCCTTAGTGATCAGGAATGGGGAGACCACCCAGCCTCCGCTGGCCAGCCTCCCTCATCCCCAGCCCAGCCCTTTGGCCCTCCTGCCCTTCAGCCAACGCCTGGGAGAACTAGGTAGAGACTATGGAGAGGGGATGCTGAAGAGTGTGTGTGTGTGCCTAAAATTATACCTCTGGGCAGGAGGGCTGTGGGAAGCAACCCACCCAGCTGCCTCCCTGCCATCCTCTTGCAGGCGTTAGCCAAGGAAGGCCCGCCTCTTCATGTGGGTGGAGCATGGATTTTTCAGTGGGCATGCAGGAAGCAGAGACTGGGAGACTAGTTCTGAGTTCTGTGTGACCCTGGATAAATCACCTCTCCGACCCCACTTTCTCGCCTCTCAGATGGGGAACGATGCCAGTCCTACCTACCCACTGTGAAGAGGGTTCAGTGGGATCTAGGGAAGGAAGAGGCTTCAGGGTCCTTGGATGGACGGGGTGAGGGAGAAGCTGTTGCTACCCATCACAAAGTGACTCCGCCACGGGCCTCCTCTGCTGCCCCAGAGTCTCTGAATCAGGTTCCATTGTGGTCCTTCATTCTCAAAGAGGACCAGAATGATACAGACCTGACAAGCCCCACAAGACCCCCCTAGTTATCTGGGGAGCTCTGCAGGCCAAAGGAGGGGTTATTTCTGCCCAAGTGACTCATGAAGCAGCTATTAGAGTGTGGAAGGGCGGGGGGGGGAGAATGGGGAGAGGAAACATCCAAGCCCAGGACATCACCAGTTCCTGAGTTATAAGCCAGCCAACCAGCAAGCATTTATTAAGTACCTACTGTGTGCTAAGCGAGGCTCAAGCTTAATTTCTGGCAGGAAAACAACTCGGATCCCCAGTCTGTGGAGATAACAAAAGCTATAAAAACAAATGCAGATCTCAGAAGGAGCTGCTAGTCTACGGCAGTAGGGAGACAGGGTTGGAAGACTGAAGCCTTGAGTTAAAGAAAGACCTGGGCTTTCATCAGTGTAAAGGATTCCCATTAAGGAAATCAGACCCCCTGATGCAGTCATTCATCTCGGAGCACCAAGAGTTATTTAAGTGACTTGCTCAGGGTCACAAAGTTACACAATCAGAGGCAGGATTTGAACTCAGTTCTTCTCGATTCCTAGGCTAGTCATTGTCATCGTGTCCTGCTTCTTCAGACTGAAACATTTACAGACAAGGAGAGTTAGAGCCAGAGAAGACATGTCCAAAGATGCCCCTAGGGAGCCGACGGTCTGCGGTGGCTGATCCTGGTGTGGATGGCCTTAGGAGAGGGCAGAGGTGCCCCATCACCTCCTCCTCACCAGGGGCTCCTCAGAGTGCCCCTGTCCTCTGTTCTTGTCAAACTGCACCTAAAACACTGGGGTCCCCACCAGTTTGGGGTTCCCCTTTCATGGAGCACATTGACAAACCTGAACCCATCCATAAGATGGGTGAGCAGCAGGGTGAGGGGCCTGGATGCCTTGATAGAGGAGAATCCATGGAAGGTGCTAGCTGTGAAGGACAGTGGAATCAGGGAGCCTGGGTTCAAATTCCACCTCCGATGCTCACTACCTATAGGACTTTGGATAAGTCACCATCTCTGGGCCTCCCTCAGTTTCCTTGGTTGTCAAATGAGGATAATGGGATTGGCCTTTCTAGTAGCAGGTCTGGGATCCCATGAGGCTTTGTTTGGAAGGCATGATGGCAGTCTTCAAGTACGTGAAGGACTGTCACGGGGAAGAAGGATTAGGCTTGTTTTGCTTGGCTCCAGAGGGGAGAAGCAGGAGCAATGGATAGAAGCAGAGAGGTAAACTGAGGCCCGACATAAGGAAATGTTTCTGAACAACTCCAGTTGTTTCCAAGTGGAGGAGATGCTTTAGGACGCAGGGTTTCTGGTGAGGAGGCTCTGGTCTCCTTACCAGAGGTTTTCTGGGAAAGGCTGTATGACCGCTTGTTGGAGACGTTGTAGAGGGATCAAGAGGGCCAGTAGGGATGGCACTGAATGGCCTCAGGGATCTCTTCCAATTCAGAGAGTTCAAGATTTCCCATGATACAGCCCATGAAAAAGCGAACGCGTTCTAACAGACATGCCCTGTCTAAGAGCGAGCGGGGTGAGAGGCCTGCCGTATACTCTGTCCAGCACGTCTCGTTGTGTGTGGTGGTCTGGATGATGGTCAAAGTGAAGTGTCTGGAGAGAGGACAACCAGGGGAGCCCTTGGTCAGTAACAGGTTGGATGAGAAGGTCCCTCCTGACTCTTAGGTTCTGCAAATCTGAAATCCATGGAGCACCAGGAAGGCTCACCATCGTGCCGCAGGAGAATGATCCAGGGAAGTGGGTGTGTTTGGTCTAGAGAGGGAAAACTTAGTGGGGTGTGGAGGAAGTAAAGGTAACCTTGTGGTAGGGGGGTGAGCTTTGTTGTGCTTGACCCCGAAGACAGAACGCTGGAGTTGCAGAGGCAGAATTCAGCCTAATTTAGAGGTGCCCCCCAAAACGATGTCCCCTTGGGGGGCCGCGGGTTAGCAGCCTCCACGGGAGGTCTTCAAGCAACGCCTGGGTGACCACCCGTGCTGTCCATCGGAGAAGGAATTATCAGCCAGGTTGGCCTTGGACCAGATGGTCCCCGAAATTCTTCTGACTGGGATTCGATGATCCTCGGAAGCAGCCGGAGTGTTCTGAGTGCGGGAGCGGCATGGTGAGTGATTCAGGCCCTTAACCCTGGCCAAAAAGCTGGAGTCATTTTTATGATCCTGGCTGTAGGCGGGGGAGAGGAGGGGACCGGAGAGGGTTTGTTGGCCTGCCTTACTTGTTTTTCCAAGGTAACCAGCATCTGGGAGAATGTTCTGCTGTGATTGGCACCGCTTCCCTACCCCACCGGACCTTCACCTGTAGAGTAGAGCCCAAAAGCGTCTGCCCCCCGCTGTGGGTTTCCAAAGGCCTCACCATTACGCCCCTCTCCAAATCCTTCTGCTTCTCATTTGCTCAGGAATGGGTGAGTCAGTGTGCTTAGTGCCTGCTTCTAGCACAGCTGGCTGCCCTGTGTGACCCCTGACCTCTCGGTGGCCACTTCGTCACTGGGGAAATGGAAAGGAGCATTCCCCTCGCTCCCTCTTGGCCCGTCCCTCTTTTCTTCTTTTCCTTCTCAATCTTCATTGGATGTTCCTGTGATTTGGAATTGGAAGGCTCTCAGAGATCCTGAGTCCATCACTTTCCTTTTAACAGATGCAGGGAGCTGAACCCTGTGAGCTCAAGTGACTGGCCCAGCACTACTTAGATTAGAATTCTAATCCAAGGCCTCTGTCTCCAGATCTAGGCTGCTTTCCAACCTTTTGTTTCTTGCTGATATCTGGAACCGGCTAGGGTTCCAATAAATGTCGTATTCCTGGCCAGTGGTAAAGAGCACCTTTACCTGGCCCTTGTTTGGTCATTTTTCAGTTGTGTCTGACTCTCTGTGACCTCATTTGGGGTTTTCTTGGCCAAGATACTGGAGTGGTTGGCCATTTCCTTCTCTATATCACATTACAGATGAGGAACTGAGGCAAACAGGGTTAAGTGACTTGGCCAGGGTCACTCAGTTAGTGGGTATCTGAGGCTGGATTTGAACTCAGGTCTTCTTGACTCCAGGCCCAGCCCTCCAACCACTGTGCCACCTAGCTGCAGTACTGTCCAAGTAATCATTTAGTGCCTTTGTATACCTAGACTATGAGGAAAACTTTACAGAAACATAGCTCCAGCATAAAGGTTATGGCAGTCAGAACTCAATACCAATGTGGGCTAAAGTTCACAAGAGAAATCCATTTCTTTATAGGAGGAATACTAAGTGCTATGAGATCACGTGAGAGAGAGGATGCTTATGTAAGTGATGGGGGATCTGAGAAGACATTCTGGAGGAAGTGACCTCTTAGCTTGGCCCTGAAGAAGGCAGTATATTGTAGTGTAATGGAAAGAACACTAGATCTGGAGACGCAGGACCTGGGTTCATATTGTGACTGCCAGTTACTGTCCACATGCCCTTGGACAAGTCACTTCCCCCCTCCTCTATTAAATACTATACTTCTGTTAAGGGAGGAAAAAAAAAAAACCAGTGCCTGCCCTCAAGGAGCTAACATTCTAATGGGGGCTGAGGACTTGATAATCTCTACTGTCTAGATCCTATGAGCCATGATCGGTAGAATGTCAACCAGATGAGATGTAGACAGAAGGCGTTCCAGGTGGAAGGACTGGCTTGAGCAAATGTGTGCTGGTGGGAAAGCCTGGTGGAGGGAGCAAAAGGGAAGCTGGTGCATACTCAGCTGCAGTTAATGAAGCAATTTTGTTTGGTTTGAGGATGCAGTCAAACCCAGAATTCTCTGTGTGCATCTCCTCTCCTAGTCTCCCATTCTTCTTCCCTGGTATTTGGGCAAACACCCGCTCCCCCCATAATCCACTCCTATGATTATGATTCATCCACCCTGATTTTTCCCTTTATGCTACGGTAACTCTTGGAACTCGGATCTCTTCTGACCCCATCTCCTTTTTGTAAAATGAGGGGGTGGGACTGGATGACCTCTAGGGTCTCACCTGGCTTCGGCATTCTCAGTCCTACGTTCTGGGGTTCCTTTCAGTTCTAGAATTCTCTGTTAAGTGTTCTCAGGTCTCTTGCTGCTACAGCGTCCCATGTTTTGTGATCTATGTTCCACCCCAGCTTTGACATTGTGTTCTAATTGTTTTGTTATTTTCCTATGGCTGTAGTCTTTTAAAAAAAATTAACAAATATCGATTTTCTCCCTTTCCGTCTGCCCCTCCATTGAATTTTAAAAAGAAGAAAGACAAGGAAAACCCTCATAACAAATAATAATAATTAAGGGAAACAAACTCCCTCATTGGTTGTGTCCAAAAATAGATTTCTCATTCTGCCTTTTATGTCCATCATATCTTTGGTCCTTTGGAAGCAGGTTTGTCATGGAACTGATCAGAGTTCTAAAGTCTTTCCCAGTGTTTTTTCTTTACAATGTTGTATAAACTGTTGTCCTGGCTCTTCTCATGTAACTCTGCCTCTGTTCACGGAGATCTTCCCAGTTTTCTCTTGTCATTTCTTATGGCACAGCAATATTCCTCTACATTCATATGCCATGACTTGTTTAACTTTTCCCCAATCGATGGGTACCATCATGGTTTCCAGGGTTTTTTCTGTTGTGAAAAGAGCCACTATAAATATTTTTCTAGTTATCAGTTGTTTTATTCTTCCTTTGATCCCTTTGGGATCATACACACACACACACGCACACACACACGCACGCACGCACACACACACACATATATGATATACATATATACACACACGCACATATATATGTGTGTGTGTGTATATATACATGTGTGTGTGTGTGTGTGTGCGTGTGTGTGTGTGTGTATTTTGGGGGTACAGGTCTAGCATTGATATTGTTGGGTCAAAGGGTGATTAGTGATTTTTTTTGGCCTGCTTCCAAATTGCTTTCTGCTGGACCAGTTCACAGCCCCATCAGGAGCATGGGCACGATGCTTGTTTTTCCAAGGGCTCTTTGTGCCTTCTAGGTTTGAAGGGCTCTTCCAGATCTGACATTCTTTATTGGATGTTCTAAGTTCCATCCCAGGCCTGACATTCTACATTCTGACCAGGAGATGAGCATGGGAAGTATGTGTCTCCAGGACCTAGGGACCTCAGCCAGACCAAAAGCTCTCTCTTTAGCCGGGTTCTTCTTGCTCCCCCAGCCTGAGGAGCAGAGCCAGCCCTAACCCTGACCCAAACAGGGGAATCCCTGATGATGATGATGATGAAAGGCCATGAGGTAGTGGAGGATACTTTGTTGAAACCCCTCAAAGGCCAGTAGTTTTCTGCCTCCGATAGACTCAGACCCCTGTTTTCTGTGAAGGCACACCCCCAAACCCACAAGAAACATGAATTTCCTGTGAGTCACACCAAGCAGATTATCTCTTAGCTCGGCCGGTTCAGTTTCGCTTTGCCACGTCAAACCTCCTTCTCCTGTTTCTCTTTCCTCCTCATTCACTGCTCTTCTCCCTTTGTTGCCTTTGTCATTCAGCATCTCCCCATTGTTAGTGAGTGAGCTCCAGGGGTGGGAGGAGAGTCAGGGCCTGGGCTCCATTGCTGGCTTTGGAGGACATCACTGTGTGACCCTGGGCTAGTCACTCAACCACTCTGGCCCTCAAGCTCTTCTCTAAGACCAGGCATTAGAGCTGTGTTGAAGGAAGGAGGTAGAAACTGTACAGCTTTACCAATGAAATCAAAGGTCCAGTCCCTTTCCCCCCACCCTCCTTCTATCACAATTTTTTTTCTTCTTTATGGTCAAAGTCACCAGCAAAATCCCGTCAACAAGTGTAAATGCTTGTAGTGTGCCGGGTCTTCTGCTAAGAAGACTGCGCCTGCCCCAGAGGAGCTGACATTCATGGGAAGACAATACAGCCATCCTTTACACATCGCAAATTTCCCCATTGCAGTTTCTGACATATCGAGGGCCGGCATGAAAAATTAAATGGGGATATTGGGGGGAGTTCTGCAGAAGCTGCAGACAGAAAAAGTTCAGAAACTCAGAAATGCATAAAATATATGTGTAGTATTGCATAATATCAACATATCTTTTAATACCGTAAATATACACAATTTCTTCTCTGGTTCGAAGGGAGGGCCAAAATATTTTATGTGGATTTTCCAGATAGGGGGATAAGTGTACGTAAAAGGAAGTTGAAAAGCAATGATTTGTTCTGGTGTAATAAAAAAAAAGACCATAATTTACATAATCATTCAACAAGCATTTATTAACCACCTGCTGTGTGCCAGGAATGCCTTGGGGTCTTCCAAGAACCCTCCATACTGTTTCCTGTTAGGGAGGAAGTGCAAGTACCATTATCCCTGTTTTACAGATGAGAAAATGAAGGCTTCCAAAGGGGGAGGAACATAGCTAGTATTAGTGTCAGAACTGGGATTCGAACCCACGTCATCTGACTCCTAATCCACTCTTGCTATTTTTTTCACACATTGCCTTAATATCTCCAGTCTAAGAAGCACTGATTAAACACCTTCTGTGTACAAGGCATTTTGTTTGACACTGGGGATACAACAAAAGGAAGAACCATTGATGGACTGGGAGTCATGACTCTGGGTTCAAATTCCTGTGCTTATAAGTATTTCTGCCTGTGTGAGCCTAAGTTAATGAGGTCACCTTTCTGGGCCTCTGTCTCCTTACTTGTAAATTAAGGATAATCATCCTAGACTGGAGAAGCAGCTAGGGGTAGCGCATAGGGAGCTGGGTGGGAGGATCTGGGTTCAGATCTTGCCTCTAACACTGATTGGTTGACTGAGCCAAAGATCTAACCTCTCAGTGCCCAGGCTAGTCTTGGAGACTTTGTAAGTTGAAGAGCAGGTGCCCGTCTGCATTGGCAGAGGGAGTTTTCTCATCTGGGAGTGCCCTGTACCAGTGAAATAACGGGCCTAATGCCATGCTGCCCCGCTCCCCATCTCACAGAGTGGCTGTGAGGAAGGCACTTTGCAGAACTTGTGGCGAGGGGATTATTGTTTACAGTCCAGCGTGCTCCTGGGGAGCTGGGGCGAGCTGGAAAAGGCATCAGGACGAGGCTGGTCCAGCTTGCTTGTTTGTCTGACTCCCTGGGGGAATCAAGCTGCCCAGCTGTGGAAGGCTTCATGCAGCCCCGGAGCAGGGAGGGTGGCCCCGAATCCCCCGAACCTCAGCCTAGCTCAGAGTCCTCACCCCGGACAGGGTCCCGAGCACCTGGGACCGGCTCACGGGGCTACGGACGTGCCAAGACAAAGCTCCAGACCTGGCATCCCAGGATCCTGGGGTCTGGCCCCGCCCTCGCTCCCAGGGGCCTTGGAGAGGACGAAGCTCACACCGACCGTTTCCAGCCCAGGCAGAACGTCCGGCCGGGGAAGGGAAGGGATGTCTGGATCGTGGCGCGCGAACTTCGTTTCATCGCTAGGCCGAGGCATGACGCTCCGTCCCCCAGGCAGCTCGGGTGTTTCCCGTTTCTTGGCTCTCTCCTTTCCTCTCCCCAATGTGCCTGAGCTCCGGCTCTAGCCCGCTGAGTTTTCTCCACCGTGAGGCTGGCAGCTTTCTTGGCGGACGGTGAATGTGCGGCTCCCGGCGCCGATCTGGGCTTGTCACAGGGGACCGTTTGCCGAAGAAGAAGGAAGGCAGTGCACCCTGGAGAAGCTGGGGCCCGTATCAAAGTGGATAGACGGGCTCATGCCATCGTAGACCCAGAGGTGGAAGAAACCTCGAAGGTTGTTACTACCTTCTCCAATGCCCCAATTTTACAGATAGGGAAATTAAAAGGGAAAGATTTAGTGACTTTTGCCGGACATCACACAGCTAATACGCAGCAAAGTCAGGATTTGAACCCAGGTCCTCCGCTCCAAAGCCAGTATTCTTTTCACTGTAACACTCTATCTCTCTATATTGAGTCTTTTATGTGCTGGGGGCAGCTAGGTGGAGCTGGGCATGGAGTCAGGAAGACCTGAGTTCAAATTCATCTCAGATATTTCCTAGCTGTGTGACCCTGGGCAGGTCACTTAACCCTGCTTGCCTCAGTGTCCTCTTCTGTAAAATGAGCTGAAGGAAATGCAAAACCGCTCCAGTATCTTTGCCAAGAAAACTCCAAATGAGGTCACAAAGAGTCAGACATGACTGAAATGACTAAACAAAAACAAAAAAATCTTCAAGTCCTGAACACCAGCACTGTTGGCCCCATCTTGGATCGGGCCCCTACTTGTAGCTGGCTGAAGTGATGCCTATCAGCAGTAGATTGGCCTTCACTGTTCTCCTGGGACTGGCTGGGTAGAAGAAGTTAATGGTGGTAGTGGTGATGGTGATGGGGTATGTGTGTCTGCTGAAGAATAGGGAAGTAGGAAAGTTCCCAAGGGAGGGAGTCTTTGACTAAGGCTAATTAAAGACAACTGCCCAGACCCCCAAAGTCCCACTGGGCCTGGGGTGGGGAGGGGGGCCTCTGGCCTTTAATGAGCTCTCTGGAAGTGAGCTAGGGTGCCTGGGGATCCTCCCACACCCATCCTGTGCCATCCCTGCCTCTACCTTCAGTCCTCCTGGCAGTGGAGGAGAGGGTTTGACCTTGCTGAAAGTGGAGAATTGGGAAAGCAAGGGAAAGACTTGGGCAAAAAAAAAGGACCTCTGGACAATCTGGAAAGGCATTTTTTTGGCCACCCTTCCTATGGGGTGGTTATAGGACTGTTCCTTTAGAGTGGAAAGAGCATGGATTTTAAATCAGAGGACCTGGGTATAACTCTCTGCCATGCTTCTTCCTAGCTGTGTGACCCTGGGCAAGGCCTGTCAGTTGGCTGGTTCTCAGTTTCCTTAGCTGTAAAAGGAGGGGGTTGGCACCCTTTCAGAAGATCAATGATGAAGTGTATTACCCACCTGATGAGAGAGACGTGATGGATTCAAGATGCAGAATGAGACATATATTTTTGGACATGGAAAATGTAGGGATTTAATTGCTTGAATATGTGTTTTCTTTTTCTTTTCCAAATGGGATGGGGTGGAAGGGAGAGAAAGGCTTGTTAACTGGAAAAAATTAACATAAAATGAGGGGGTTGGACTGGACCAGAGGCTCTTAATTGTCTTTTGTCTGTGTCCTGTACCCTTGGGCAGCTGCTGCAGCCGATGGACCTCTTTACAGAATCATGTTTTTAAATGCACGACATAAAACACTTAGGACTACAAAAGAGGCCAATTGGATTGAGGTGCAGCTATCAAACTGTCTTTCCGAGACATGTTTTCAGGCCGCCCTGAAGTCGATCCTCAGGAGCCAGGTTAAGAACCCTGGACTAGATGATCTCCAATGTTCTTTCTCACACTAATAATATTCTATGTGTTCTAAAAACCTGTCTGGCTTTAATTTTCTCTATTTCAGCATTAGCATTCGGTATTCTATGTTCTAAGGTTCTTTCCAGCACTGACATTTCATGTCTAAGGTTCCTTCCAGCTCTGACATTCTGGATATATTCTAAGGTTTCTTCCAGCTGTAGTAGTCTATGTTCTAAGATTCTCTCTAGCTATAACATTCTATATTCAAAGGCTCTTTCCAGCTTTGACATTCTCTATTCGAAGGTTCTCTCTAGCTCTGATATTTACATTCTAAAGTTTCCTCTAGTACTAACATTCTATGTTCTAAGGTTCCCTCCAGCTCTGACATTCTATGTATATTCTAAAGTGTCCTCCATTTCTGACATCCTATATTCGAAGGTTCTCTCCAGCTCTGATATTTATGTTCATAAGTTTCCTCTAGTACTAACATTCTATGTTCCAAGGTTTCCTCCTGCTCTGATATTCTATGTTCTAAGGTTCCCTCCAGCTATGACATTCTATGTATATTCTAAAGTGTCCTCCAATTCTGACATCCTATGTTCTAAGATTCTCTCTAGCTCTGACATTGTATGTTCTAAAGTTCTTTCTAGTTCTGACACCTTATATTCCAAGATTCCCTCCAGATTTGACATTCTATGTTGTAAGGTTCTGTCTAGCTCTGACATCTTATATTCTAAGTTTCTCTCTAGATTTGACATTCTGTATATGTTCTAAGATTTCTTCTAGCTGTAATATTGTATATTATGTTTCCTCCAGCCCTGACATTCTATGTATATTCTAAAATTCCCTCCATTACTGACATTCTATGTTTTAAGGTTCTCTCTAGCTCAGACATTCTATGTTCTAGAGTTCTTTCTAGTTCTGACATCTTATATTCCAAGGTTCCCTCCAGAGTTGACATTCTATATTCTAAGGGTTCCTCTAGCTCTGACAGTCTATGTATATTCTAAGGTTTCTTCCAGCTCTGACATTCTATGTTCTAAAGTTCCCTCCAGCCATAACATGCTATGTCTTCAGGTTCTTTCCAGCTGTAACATTGTATGTTCTAAGGTTCCCTCCTGCTGTAACATTCTATGTTCTAAGGTTCTCTCCAGCTGTAACATTCTACGTCCTAAGGTTTCCTCTTGCCCTGACATACTGCCTCTAAATGTTGGGTGATGATAAACAACAGCTAACCGTGCTGGAAGTCAGGACCAGGATTCTATTCCTGACTCTGTTCTGTGTGACCTTGGGTAAATCATTTCCCCTTCTAGGTCCTCAGTTTCCCCAGCTATAAAATGAGGGGGCTTGGTGTTTTCTAAGGTCTCATTCAGCTATGACACTGATGATTTGGGCCAGTGGTTCCTTTCTCTCCCTTCCCTAACTCTGAGTCACTCAAAGTTGCCTCTCAATGAATCCTACAGAGCAGAACCCCAGCTGAGTGAGGAGAGTCTTCTCAATCTCTGGTGACTATGTGGTTTGTCTAGACCTTACCTCACAGCCCTGGCTAGGGAAGGGAATATGCTCAACTGGTCCCCTAGAAAGGAAGGAAGGAATGGCCGTTGCATTCTGGGACTCCCCTCCTCGCATAGTCTGTGAGAGGAGGTGGTTGTAGGAGCCTGGAGCGGTCATCTCACTGCCTTCTCTGCAGTTAACCGGACAGTCCAAATAGAATGGGAGACATAAGGGGCTTGGCTGGTAGATAAGAGGCACCTTAGAGATCGTCTGTTTTAACCCCTTTGTTTTACAGATGAAGAAACTGAGGCCCAGAGAGGCACCGTGATTTACCCATGGTCATACAGGTTGGAAGTGCCAGAGTCAAGATTGAACTCAGGTCTCCTTTTTCTAAGTCTGTTACATTTTCCACTAATTTTGATGTGCAGAAACTGTGACCGTAGGCTTGTCCCTTCAACTCTCTGGGCCTCAGCTTCCTCATCTGTAAAATGGAGAAAATGCTAGTTAGTATCTCATGCCTCCCAGGACTGCCGGGAGAAGAGCACACCATAGATAGGAGAGTCTTGGCTCGGCCCTCTCCTGATGTCTGGCTGCCGTGTGGTGGTGACCCTTCCTGGAGCTCCATGGATTTCAGATTTGCAGAACCTAAGGGTCAGGAGGGACCTTCTCATCCAACCTGTTACTGACCAAGTACTCCCCTACAATTTCCCCAACAAGTGGTCATCCTGTACCTGTTTGAAGACCTTGAGTGAGGAGGGAACCCCTGACCTCTTGAGATAGCACATTCCACTTTGGGAATGCTCTGATCATAAGGAATTTCTTCCTGATAGCAAGCCTAAATCTCTGTCTGCCTGGCTCCTACCCCTTGCCCAGGCCAAGCCTTGCCTCTGGCCACTGAATGAGTCATAATCCTGCTCACACACTGAGCAATGACCCCAAGAGGAAAACTGAGCCCATCTCCAAACTTAGCCACTAACCCTTAACCAGTTTTTGTCATAGGAGGGGGTCTCCCTTTAAAGGCTGGAGGGGCAGAGGAATGGTTTTTAAATAACTATAGTCTCAAAACAAAAGCATCAATAAATCACATTTTATAGTTTATGCTGTAAATGATGTGGTTTATTTTATTTTTTAAATAAAATTTATTTATTTAGGTTTTTTAGTTTTCAACATTCACTTTTAATTTTGTTTATTTCTTAAAGGAAATTCACCCTCCCCCAGTGGGGCATAGGGTTCAGCACTACTGTCTTGAACTGAGCTGAACCCAGAGATCATCATTTTTACCATTTCCCATTACGATTATGACGAGTACGATAGTAGCGGCTCCTTACCACAAAGACTCATCTTTTTTAATACTCGTATTTTTCTGGTGTTTTGTTATCGGCTTTGCTGCTGCCCCTTACAGACCACGGGACTTTTCTCTCTGACTTGCTGCCTCCTCTTTAGAATCTGAGCTTCTTCAGAGCTGGGTGGGACTGGCTGACTTTTTCTAACCCTAGTGATTAGCAAGGTGGCAGGCATATAATAGGCGCTTAATAAATGCATCACTCATTTGTTCACTCACTCGTGCTCCCTGGCTTCAAAATCGGCTTTGAAAGGAGGAGCGGGGAGAAGCAGAGCTGGACGTTAGCCCCAGAGGGGTCTGCTGGGACCGGGGGAGCTCAGTGTGAGTCACCAGTGTGGTCTGGCTGACCAGAAGCTCCTGTCATTTCGGCTTGCCTTGAAGAGAGGCCAGGATGGAGGAGGAGGTGATGAGCCCGCCCTTTTGGGGTCAGACCACTACTGGAGGCCTAGGTTCAGTTCTGAGCGTCCTGGCTTAGGAAGAAGATTGATGAGCTGGAGTGCATCCAGAGGGGCGTGACCACAGTGGCCTCACAGTGCTGCCTTACAAGGAATGTCTGAAGGCCCCGGGAATGTTGTAAGCTTGGGGAAGATAAGATTTGAGTGGAGGGAAGAAGGGAACATTCCCAGGGTTCAGAGGCCCGTCATGCCTCTTTCTGCCTGGAATGGGGGGTGGCAGCTTGGTGCAATGTATAAAACACTGGCTTGGAAGGAAGGAAATCAACACGCATTTCGTAAGCGCTGTGTGCCAGTCACTGTGCTAAGTGCTGGAAATATAATACAGTACAAACAAAAAGAAAGACAGCCGCTGCTGTCAAGGAGTGTACAGAAAACAGCGCACAAAAGGGGGCAGAGGGGCAGCGAGGTGGCGCAGTGGATAGAGCACTGGCCCTGGAGTCTGCCCTGGAGGACCTGAGTTCAAATCCGACCTCAGAGACACTAGCTGTGTGATCCTAGGCAAGTCACTTAACCCCAATTGCCTCACCAAAAAAAAGGGGAGCAGAAAAGCAAAGACTGAAAAGTAGGGGAAGGTTTTAAAATCCAGAAAGTCAGGAGCCGGTCAGGGAGGGGGATGGAGGTGGGCCTGCCTGGGCCCCTCTATCAAGTGGAGGCTGCTCCATGCAGGGGTCGTAGGCTGGGCTGGGGTGAGGAGGTCCCAGGCACCGACAGAGATTCCGCTATGAGATAGCAACGGACGCCTGGTTTTCATTAACGGGTCAAAGAGGACAAATCAGGAAAGACCTTGGAATCAGTAAGACCCGAATTCAAAGCCCATCTCAGACACTTTCAACTCCCAGCGTCAGTGTTCTCATCTGTAAAATGGACATAACAATAGTGCCTACCTCCTAGGGTTGTTGTAAGGGTCAAATGAGTTAAGGTAGGTAAAGTGCTTTGAAAATCTTAACGTGCGATGTCAGTGTGGATTAGTATTACAGGTGATCCCAGCTTAGAGCAGAGGAACCCATGCCAAGGCCTAACTTCTGTCTGCTGACTTCTGCTTCCTCTCCCTGACCTTCCCTTCAGCCAAGCCTTTCCTGCTTCCCGATCCTGATTCCCAAGACAACCTGTTCTGAGCAGGGTGGGGGGACAAAATTCCCCTCAACCCCAGGCATAGATGAATATGAGTGGAAAAGCATTTACTAAGGCCTCGGTCTCAGAACTGTGCTGAGCTCTCAGGATACAAATGGGAAAGTGAGACAGTCCCTTCTCTTAAAAATAATAATAGCTGACATTTATACAGCATTTTGAGGTTTGCCAAGTGCTTTACAATATTGTGAATTTTGATCCTCACAACAATGCTAAAAGGTAGATGCTATTATAGTTTACAGATGAGGAAACTGAGGCAGACAGAAGCTAAGTGACTTGCCCAGGGTCACACAGCTAGTAAGCTTCTGAGGTCAGATTTGAACTCGTCTTCCTCCTAACTGTATGCCCAGCACTCTACGTCTTGTGCCACCTAGGTCAAAGGGCTCATGTTCTCATTGGGGGGTAAAACGGAGGAGAATTTACCTGCAGGACAGAGGCTAAGGCACGGATATATTGGCCTTTCCTTCTCACTGTGAGTATAGTCTGGGTCTCTGAGCTGGAATTGGCTGAGATGGAGCTTTTGTAGCTCCAGCATTGATCCTGCCGCCGCTGGAGCAGGCCTCCAGCGCTGAACTGCTGACCCCACCTGGCTCCTCTGATCCTACCAGAGCTGATGGGCATCCCAGAATTGCTTTGAAGATTAGGGCTGGGTTATGAGTTGCTATTAGGAGACAGATGTCCGCATAAAACCTCCTTGCCTGCTCCTGCCAATCCAAGCACTATAATCAGGACAGGATCCTGAGGGTCCGTCCCCTTCCCCCACCATAGCTAACTCCATAGGTGGACTCAGCCGGCCGATAGGCAGACTTTGGTCTCCAGAGCCGATCCCCCGGGGTCTTTCACCTACAATCCAGGGTGCTTGGGGGAACCAGAGTCTTTGTTTCCAGAAAGGCAAAGCTCACATTCTGTTAATGCTTGAAGGGAGAAGTGAGAGATGGCTTCCCTTCTTGGTAAAATGAGACGATTGAATAAGAGAGACTTGACCCTGAGGACCCTCCAAGTGCTAACTCCTATGAGATTAAGGGGTGGGGGGGGAGAACATTTGGGGGCAGGGGTTTGAACCCAATCCAGATGGAGAGTCATAGGATCATGGGCTTTAGAGCGCCAATGAATCCAGGGATTCCAAGAGCAGGAGGTGACGACAGAATGAATGTATTCCAAGAGTGTGTGCACCGTGCGTATGTACAAGAAGCAGCAGATAGGGATGGAATCTGCTGTGTGCAGTAAGCCTGGAAGGGTTGGTGGGCTCAAGACTAGGAAGGGCTTTAAATACCAAACAGAGGAATGGATATTTGGGGAAGCAAGAGGGAGGCCACAGAGCTTCTGGAGTACCGAAGTGATGTGACAGAACTCCATTTTAGGAATATGAATTCGGTATCTTAGTGAGGGTGAATTGGAAAGGGGAGAGATCAGAGGCAGGGAGGCCAATGATTTGTTGTGGCCACAGAGGCTCTGATGTATAAGAAGGGGTAACCATGTGCTCTAAGAGCTTCAAAGATGCCACGGTGATCATCCGGGCTAACCTCAGTAAAGAGAGCATGTGGGAACCCCACAGGGCTCCGAGTCCCACTGGGCTGTCTGATGAGAGAGGAAGCCTCAGAAGAAGTCGGACCAGAGCTCAGCAACCACCACCACCCAGAATCTTTGAAAGAAACCACTCTCAATGGGGCGGGGAGAGATGTGTGTGTGGTGTGTGTGTGTGTGTGTGTGTGTGTGTGTGTGTGTGTGTGTACATTTTTTTTGTGTTCTTAAAGAAACTGTCTGGAGCTTGTGACAGGGGAGGATGGATTTGGAACTAAGAGCCCTGGGTTGGAGTCCCTGGACTAATATTTACTAGCTGTGTGACCCTGGGCAAGTCCCTTCTTGTATCTGTGCCTCACTTTCCTCATTTGTAAAAGAAGGATAATAATAACACCTACTTCCTAGAGTTGTTGTAAGAATCAAACGAAGCAATATATGTAGAGAAAGATTTCTGTAAAACAGTGATAATAATAAGTAATAATAACAGCCTCACAGGGTTGAGTTTTTGGTTTGTTTTTTGGACAAGATCTGTGATTTCACTGGTATAATAGGAAATCCTCCCCCAACCAGGGCACATCAGAGACTGTTCTGCAGCTTAGCAAGTTGGGGTTAAGTGACTTGTTTAAGGCTGCACAGTCAGTATGTGTCAGAGGCTCAATTTGTGATGAGGCAAAAAATGAAATCACGTCTGGAAAGTACTGTGTATCATCATTATTCCAGCCTCAGACACTTCCTCATTGTGTGACCCTGGGCAAGTCACTTTAACCTTGGTTGTTTGCCTCGGTTTCCTCATCTGTAAAATGGAGATTATAGTCGCATTTACCTGCCAGGACTGGTGTGAGGATCAAAGGAGATAAATGTAAAGTGCTTAGCGTGGCACCTCACACATAGTAATCACGATAAGAACAATAGTTGTTGTTGTTATTTCTACTTCTTTGTCCTGGATTTGTGATTTCAGAGGGTGTGGGGATCTAGAACTAACGCCAGAGATACAGGTCAGGAACTTGCCTGTAACTGAGTCTTCTTTGACAGGGGGCATTTGGAAGATACCAGGGCTATGAAGCTGGTATGGGTCAGAGGCTGCTTGAACCTAGGTCCAGCCCTCTGCCCACTAGACTAGGTCCTGCTGTTTCTCTGCCATTCTAGGTGTTACTGGGATCCGTTTTTTTCCTCACTGGGCTGGGCACTCCTCACTATCCCCTGCATGCCTTAGGTGACAGTTCCATGACTGACTGTGGCTGAATCAGATCATCCTCTGTGACCCTGTCTTCTGGGGATCAGCCTTTCTACCCTTAGGTTTGTCCTCCCATGACACAACCAGATTCCCACCCTCTCCCTTCCCCTGACCCATTGCTGAGTATGTATCTGAAGCCTTTCTAGGCTGGTAGGACCTGATGTAGTTGGAGTTCTGCTGGCAGAGCCTTTGCCAACCCGGAATCACCTCCCTGGCATGAAGAGGAAGCAGAGGAATGCTTTAGGGAACAGTTGTGACCCTTTGGTTCAGACCTTGGGGGTGGGAGCACTGGGCTGAAGCACTAAAGTGTGCATACAGGTATTTCTCAAAGAGTGGGCTCCTTGAGGTCAGGAGCTGCTTATTTTTGTCCTGGTCTCTACGGCACCTTCCACAGTGCCATAAATGCTCATTGAATGAATGCATGTCTCCCATTCTCTTCTCCCAGGCCAAGGGGAGCAAGTCCAATCTCTCTTCCACGTAACGATTTCTTCTGTGCTTGAAGTCGACAATCACGTCCCCCCTAAGTCCTCTCAGCGCTGAGCAGCCTCAGTTGCAGAAGTTCCCCTCTGCCCTTGACCAGCTTCTTAGAACCCAAAAGGCACTGACCTAGCCAGCAGTGGGACTTCATGGAAGTCCGTTTCCTAGCTCTGTTCCAAGGCCACTTTTAGGAGTGACAAGAAACGGGGAAAGCAGTTGTACCAACTTGACATTCTTTGAGAAGGAGAGAAACTGGAGACATTTGTTGAATTAGAAACGCCATTCATGGCAAAAGAGGCTTGCAGAACATTCTGCAGAATATTCACGGAAGCGTCCATTTCTCTAGTTAGTTAGCAAATGAATTCAGCTAGCAAGTGAATGAAGCAGGATTTGAACTCGTCTTCCTGATCTCTCCAAATCTAACACTTTTGCTATGGGGCTAACCTAGCCTCCTGAGAAACTATACCCAAAGTAATTCCCTAGAAGGCACTGACAACTGGAGGAATCAGACAAAGACTCAAGGAGGAGAGAACATTCAAATTGAGAATTAAAGGAAGAGAGGAAAAGGGAGGGATTCTTAGAAGGGGTGCAGATTGAGGAGCAGTGGTCAGAAGTCAATTAGACGTTTGAGGAGGGGTAGGGTAAAAAGAGAGGGAGAAAAGGATAAACAGTGATGAAAAATTGTATGGAGGAAATGCACAGCTAGTAATCATCACTTTGAATGTGAATGGAATGAACTCACTCATAAAATGGAAACAGGTAGCAGAATGCATTAAAAACCATAATCTGACAATATGTTGTTTACAAGAAACACATTTAAAAATGAAAGATATACAAAGAGTAAAAATAAAGGGCTGGAGTAGAATTTATTATGCTTCAGCTGATGCAAAAAGGGCAGGGTTAGCAATCATGATCTCAGACACAGTTAAAGCTAAAATAGATTTAATTAAAAGAGATAAACAGGGAAACTACATTATGATAAAAGGCACTCTAGATAATGAAGCAATATCAGTACTAAACTTATAAGCACCAAATGCTATAGCATCTAAGTTTTTTGAGGAAAAGTTAAATAAATTACATGTGGAAATAGATAGCAAAACTATAAAAGTGGGGGATTTCAACCTTTCCCTCTCAGGACTAGGTATATCTAACCAAAAAAAAGTAAGAAAAAAATCAAGCAGATGAATAGAATCTTAGATAAGCTAGAGATAATAGATATCTGGAGAGAATTTAATGGGAATAGAAAGGAATATGCCTTTTTCTCAGCAGTACCTTTACAAAAATTGGCAATATAATAGAGCACAAAAACTTTGTAGTTAAGTGGAGAAAAGGAGAAATGTTAAATGTATCCTTTTCAGGTGATAATGCAATAAAATTATATTTAATAAGGGACCATGGAAACAGATTAAAAATTAATTGGAGACTAAATAACCTAATCTTAAAGAATGAGTGGGTTAAAGAACAAGTCATAGAAACAATAAATTATTAAAGAGAATGATAATATGGGACACAGAAAAAGCAGTAATCAGTGGAAAATTTATATCTCTAAATGCTTACATCAATAAAACGGAGAAAGAACAGACCAATGAATATGCAATTAAAAAAAAACTAGAAAAAGAACAAATTAAAAATCCCCAATTAACACCAAATTAGAAATCCTAAAAATTAAAGGTGAGATTAATAAAATTGTATGTACAAAATAATTGAATTAATAAATAAAACTAGAAGTTGGTTTTATGAAAAAATCAATAAAATAAACAAGCCATTGGTTGATATAATTTTTAAAAAAGAGAAGAAAACCAAATTTCTAGTATCAAAAATGAAAAAGGTGAATATATTACTAAGGAAGATGAAATCAAAGCAATTATTAGGAGTTATTTTGCCCAATTATGTGCCAATAAATGCAACAATTTAAGTGAAATGGGAGAATATTTACAAAAATATAGAATGCCCAGATTAACAAAAGAGGAAATGAAATATCTAGATAAGCCTATTTTAGAAAAAGAAATTGAACAGGCCATCAATGAACTTCCTAAGAAAAAAAAGCATCCAGACCAGATGGATTTACAAGTGAATTCTCCAGAATATTTAAAGATCAACTAATTCCAGTATTAAATTATTTGGAATAATAGGCAAAGACCTACGTAATCCCCTTTATGAAACAGATACGGTGCTGATACCCAAACCAGAAAGAGCAAAAAGAGAGAAAGAAAATTATAGACCAATTTCATTAATGAATATAGATTCAAAAATTATAAATAAAATATTAGCCAGGGGACTACAACCATATAGCACAAAGATTATACATGGGCACCAAGTGGGATTTATGCCGGGAATGTAGGGATGGTTTAACATAAGGAAAACATATCCATCTTTTCTCCTTTGATCAGTTCAGATGACAGTGAGATTCAAGTATCAGCCTCTCCCCCACCTTGTTTATATAAACTTCTACTTTTTCACTCTTCGATTATGGAAGATGATTTCCCCTAATAAGTTTATCGAGGCATAGCAGAACCATTCCTAGTCTTTCTGTCTACATGGACTCCCTCTATGACCCCTGATGATGATAGAGTTTAGAAGGGACACATGGATCATCTCCCCATATGAGAATATAAGCAGTTAGTTCACTCTTGTTTAGATTCTCACGACTGTCTCATTGGAGGTCTTTAAGCAAGGGTTGAATGCCCGATTTTCAGGAATGTTGTAGAGGGCTTTCTTCATCAGGTATGCCTTGGATTAGATGGTCTAGGAGGCCATTCCTGGTGCTGGTAATCTCTGATATTGAATCACTTGAGATGGTTTAGGTATGGAGGCAGGAGGATTGCATATATGACCTCTCAATGCCATTGAGTTCCTTTAGAGCATGCACTGTTTTGGTGCATATAGTAGGTGCAGAAAAAAATGTTGATTGAGCTGAATGTCTCTTGAAGATGAAGGGCAAACCATGACAATGGTGTTGTTTGGGTGTGTTCAGGCAAGTCAATCAATAGGTCAAAAAGCATTTTAAGCACCAGCTGTGTGCTGGGCATTGTTTCAGGTGTTGGGTACACAGAGACAAAAATAAAATAGTCCTTGTGCTTAAGGAACTTATTCAATGGAGTGGCTAATTAATTGTCCATGGCCAAGAAAGTAATGAGCCAAATAGATATCAGCTAGAACTAGGGCAGGGCAACTGGGGCATTGGCAAGAATAACTCACTAAAATAGGAAGCTACTAGATAGTGGACTGGGGTGAGTCCTCCCCTCCCCTGCTCCCCATTCTGCGCCCTTCTTCCCCCAACCAACGAGGTCATGCTTTTTGCTGCTTGCTCTGGGCACAAACATTCCTAGGCATGGCTCTGAATACGAGTTTGATCTCCATCCTGTTTTCAAGCCCAAATGTGCAGGGTACTGGGCTCAGCACAGGCTCCCCCTGGGCTGATTGACAGTCCTTTCCAATGGGGATTACCCATTCTGCTAGAGTCTATTCTGCTGCTCTTTCCAAGGAAGAGCCCTGTTACTATCCTACCAGTGTCAGGATTGGATGAGGCCTCGTTGGAGGAAAGTTTTATATTAAAATAGATGATTGTGATTATTAAATAAGTAGAATACCAAATACAAGTCTAGACAGGACCTTAGAAGTCACCTGATCCAACCCACTCATTTTAAAAAGGAGGAAACCGAGGCACAAAGAGGTGAAGTGATTTGTTCAAAGTAACTCAGGTAGTAAGGAGAAGAGGCAAAGTTTGAACCCAGGTCTCTCACTCTGAATTCACAGCTTCTCCTATTGTACCACACAGCCTTTTAGTCTATTAAGGCTTGACAACAAGCCCCTCCCCACCATTTATCCCTCTTTTGGGGACTTTTACCATACAGCTCCACTTCGGTTTCCTGCCGGCTCCCCAAGAGCTCCACGAGGGGCATACTGCAGACAGTTGCGCCCTTTGAGATGGGGGGCACATGTCACTTGGTAATGGAACTTCAGGTGGCCATGACTGAAGTAGCAGTGCTCCCACCATCCCCCTGCCTCTGGCAATCGGTCACAAGAGCCCAGGAGGTCGTCATTCCAGCCTTCGTCTGCATCCCACACCTGCATCCTCAGGGGGCCCCCAGTCATCAGCTGCACAGTCCCAAAGTCCAGCTTTGTGTTCCACATGGGGTTGTTGTTGTTCCACACCACCGGCGTCCTCAGCTCCTTGTTTCCAAGGAAGGCCTTGACGTAGGCATCAGTTGCTGTGAAGTAATCTCCCCACAGGTGCTTGGCACTGATGCTGGTCACCTCCACGTGGGCCAGCCCCCTCTCCCTGGGGCAGCAGTCACCATTGGTGAAGGTTGATGCCTGGCACACACAGTGGCACGGGTCTCTGGGGTTCTTCTTCTGCCCTGGAGGGCATGGTTTGCTACAGTCCTGCCACCGGGCTCTGCTGTTCACATAGTGGCTCACAGCCTGTCTTAGCTCCTGCCTCCAGGGATTCTTAGACTTCAGCAGGAAGTGCAGGGGTTCCAGGGTGTAGGCCAACAGTCCAGGCTTGCTGGGGAGAGTGTTCATCCATTCTGAGAACTTCTCTTTCCCATCCTGATCTGAGAAGAGCAACTCGGATGAGCCTTCATTGAATTTCCCTCCCTCCACTTCCACTTTGCGTTCTCTGTAGGTGGTGTGGAAGGAGCCCTGGATGTTGTGTTTTTTTTTCTCTTCCTCACACTTCTTGACATCTGATGAGGCGATGGCGTTACCCAAACTCACGGCTGCCTCCACTGAAAGGCAAGTGCTCACGTCGTTGGCCTTGAGCCCATCCAGAGCCAGCTTGCATGTACGAAGGGCAGTGATGTCTGTGGCCCGGCCCCCCAGCTCCACGGACTTGAGAAAGTGGGTGCCATAATTGGCGATGAATCGATGGTAGTCGGTGTGAGTGGAGGCGTTGAATTTGTGGGGCAGAGCCTTGACAGCACGAAGGAACTCTTGATTCAGGGGGGGCTTTGCTACTAGGTGAAATCTGTGAGTGGAAAGAAAACCATCATCATCATCCTTCGAATCACCCAGCTTTGCAACCTCTTAGCCATCTTCCATTCTTTACTCTCCCTCACTCCAGGTAACCAAATGGTTGCCAAGTCTTGTCAGTTATACCCACATGACATCTCTAGTGGCGGATCCCTTCTTTCCACTCACATGACCATGGCTCTAATTCCAATCCCTATCACATCATGACTGAACTATTGTAGTGGTCTTCTAATGGGTCTCCCTAACTCACATTTCTCCCCCAATCCACCCTCTATGTAGTTGCCAAAGTGATTTTCCTGAACTAAAAATCTGACCATGCCGCTCCTCTGTGTTTCTATGGTCCCTGATTAGTGCCAGTAGTTCCCTACTATCCCTGGGATCTCATGGGATCATAGATTTCAAACTGGAAGGGAGCTCAGGGAACAACTCATTTTTACAGATGATGAAACTGAGGGCTTAACTGAAGTTAAATGACTTGCCCAAGGTCACCTAGTGACACCTATTAGAGTGACACTCTAATTCCCAAGGCACTGCACCACACTCCCTCCTTGATTTTGACTATTATCATTATCACTCACTTCTACTCCTTAGTCGACAGTGAGTCCCTGCTCATACTAAATTCTGGAGGAGAGAGAGCGCTGAACTTGGAGTCAGGAAGACCCAAACTTGAATCTCATTTCAGATATTTTCTCACCTTGTGGCCCTGGGCAAGTCATTTCACTCCTGTCCTCTTCAGTTCCCGCCTCTGTAAAGTGGGCTTAATAATAGCACCTACTTCCCAGGGTTGTTATGAGGACTAAATGAAACAATCTTCTTGCCTGGAACTCCTGCCCTCGGCCCTGAAGGTGCCAACAAATAGTTTCCCTGATTCCCTGCCACATCATGGCTCCTGGTGCCAGCCTCATTTCCCTTGCCTTATCAGCTGCCAGGCTGTAGCGGTGGCTCCTGTTGCTTTGAATCCCCCCCGCCCCACTCCCATCCCCCTTCCAGTTTTGAAAACATAAGCAAATCGATTCAGTCATTGCTTTGGGAAGACTTGTGTCCCCCACTTTGGCTCCACTTTCTCTCCTGGTAACTTTATTTTTTTCTTCCTTCCTTTCCTTCCCTTCTTTCCTTCTTCCTTCTTCCTTCCTTCCTTTCCTTCCTTCCTTCCTTACTCTTTTCCTTCCTTCCTTCCTCTTTTCCTTCCTTCCTCTTTTTCTTCCTTCCTTCCTTCCTCTCTCTCTTCCTTCCCTCCTTCCTTTCCTTCCCTCCTTCCTTTCCTTCCTTCCTTCCTTCCTTTCCTTCCTTCCTTCCTTCCTTCCTTCCTTCCTTCCTTCCTTCCTTTCTTCCTTCCTTTCCTTCCTTCCTTCCTTCCTTCCTTTCCTTCCTTCCTTCCTTCCTTCCTTCCTTCCTTCCTTCCTTTCCTTCCTTCCTTCCTTTCCTTCCTTTCCTTCCTTTCCTTCCTTCCTTCCTTTCCTTCCTTCCTTCTTTCTTTCCTTCCTTCCTTCCTTCCTTCCTTCCTTCCTTCCTTCCTTCCTTCCTTCCTTTCCTTCCTTCCTTCCTTTCCTTCCTTCTTTCCTTCCTTCCTTCCTCTTTTCCTTCCTTCCTTCCTTTCCTTCCTTTCCTTCCTTTCCTTCCTTCCTTCCTTCCTTTCCTTTCTTCCTTCCTTCTTTCCTTCCTTCCTTCCTTCCTTCCTTCCTTCCTT
>NW_020954625.1:4122845-4126725 GCF_900497805.2 Vombatus ursinus | reverse complement strand
CCTTCCTTCCTTCCTTCCTTCCTTCCTTCCTTCCTTCTTTCCTTCTTCTCTGCAAACATCCAAGGTCTCTCTGTGTAAGTGGCAGCTGCTAACTCTCATTCTGCTGACGCTCCTTCCTCTGTGCTAAGTCGTCTTTGTTCCTTCTATCCTGTGGCTTGTCCCCCGAGCAGCCCATCCCCTCTGCCCTCGCCCTACCTGTAGTAACGACACTGCACCGAGTCGATGGTGAAACTGTACTGGTCCTCGTGGGTCTTTCCAGCTGCGAACTGTGCTGCGTTGGAGTGGGAGGCAGCCATAGCCATTTGGCCCTTGATGCTGGGCTTGGGCTGGACTTCCAGGCCCACCTTCCAGTCATTCTGGATCGTCTTGGCGGCCTCGGCGGCCACTTGCACAACAGAGGAGGCCTCGGTCTTGGCTACGTCGCGCTGGCAAGTAGCGCTCTGGCTGTGCCAGTCTGTAATGGCCAAGGGAAGGCGCTGGAGCTCTCCTTCCTGCATATCGTTGTTGCACAGGGTGCATGTGCCGTCGGCACGCTCAAATCTGTGGGTATCCACGGGGAAGTAGCCCGTTCGGCGGAGGGTGGTGACATCCATACCCTCCCCAGCCAGCTCCCAGCCTGGCACAAACGCCTTATGGCGGCGGCATTCAGCCCGGGTGGCAGTCCGGCAGGGCGCCAGTGTGGCCCAGGGCAGCTGGAGGAGGATGAACAGGCAAAAGTGGAGGAGGCCAAAGAGGGAGGCCAAGGACGAGGAGGACCGGGTCATCTCGTCTGCAGAGTGAGGAAGGAGGGGTGAAGAAGCTCCGAGACCCCGTGGTGTGGGAGCAGTGCAACACGCTCTTCTTCTGCTGGCTAGGGATGGCTAGCTCATCCCCAGAGGTGCCGTCTGGAGGGGTGAGTTGTTTGGCCTATGGGATGGGAACCTGCAGTAGGAACATGGCAATTCCACATCATTTCTATGCATACAATGTCTGAGCTGAGAGAGACCTCAGGGCATAGAATAAAGTGTTAAGGCTAGAAGTCTCTGTAGAACATTGAGCTTAGAAGGTCAGAGAGGAGGGACCTCAGAACAGAAAATTAGAGCTCAGAAGGCCTTTAGAACATGGAATTTTACAGGTGAGAGGGACTGTAGAACATAGAGCATTGAGTCTCAGAGCACTGGGGGACCTTTGAGAATATGGAATGAAAAAGATGGGATGGTTCTAGATCATGGAACATAAAACATCAATTCTGGGAAGTTCCTTAGAACCTAGATTTTCAGAGGGAGAAGGAAATTAGAAGACAGGTCACAGCACATCAGAGCTGACAGTGCTTGAGAACATCAGTTTGGGCAAAGAGGGATTAAAGCGAGCTAGGATTGGAATCTCTGACTTCCAGTGGTCTTTCTCCCACACCAAAGAGCCTTCAAAAATGAGATCTGGGCATGAAGTAGGGCTGCAGGGCAGCTAGAAGGCGCCATAGTGCCTACAGCACGGGGTCTGGAGTTAGCAAGACTCCTCTTCCTGAGTTCAAATGTGTCCTCAGACACTTCCTGGGCTGTGTGTCCCTGGCCAAGTCACTTAACCTTGTTTGCCTCAGTTTCCTCATCTGTAAAATGAACTGGAGAAGGAAATGGCAAACCACTCCAGTGTCTTTGCTGAGAAAACCCCAAATGGGGTTGCAAAGAATCAGACACGACTAAAAAATGACTGAACAACATGAAGGAGACTCTCTCTTTTTCTTATTTTTTTTTTTTGCTTAGGCAGTTGGGGTTAAGTGACTTGTTCAGGGTCACACAGCTAGTAAGTGTCAAGTGTTTGGTCTGAGGCCAGATTTGAACTCAGGTCCTCCTGACTTCAGGGCCAGTGCTCTATCCACTGTGCCACCTAGCTGCCCTGAGACTTTTTTTTTTAAACACACACACACACACACACACACACACACACACACACACACACACACACACACACACACACACCCTTTAAATTCAGTTGCATATTTTCTTCTTTCATTACTCAAAACATTTTGAAAGCCTCTCTTTAGGAACTGCCTTCTGAGACCATATCATATGATAACATAATAACAATAGTAGGACAGGAAGAGGGACTGAGCCTGGAATTAACTTCCAGGTAAGGAGATTCCCTCCAGCTATGCAAGTTGACCCCTTCTAAGTAATTTAGAGTCTCAAGGAGTTGCTTGTCTTTGGATGCCCATCACCTCCCATGGGGTCTGGCACAAGGTAGCTGCTTAAAAAATGCTTTGCTGGGAGGTTAAGTGATTTCCCCTAGACCACACAGCCAGTCTTCTTTGATGGGTATCTCTGAGGGCAGATTTGCTATTTGGAACTGAACAGAAGTCATTTCGTAGCTGGTAATAGAGCTGGAAGGGGATGGAGACAGCTTCTATACCTCTAAGTCACTGGTGGCCAATTCAAATAGGAACTACATGTAAGAACCCCTGTCGACTTTGTATTGGCTTAAAAAACTTCATATTAACATTATCTATGTTCTACTGATTTTGTGAAATATTCCCCAAATACACTTTAATCTAGGACTGCCTACCTCACTGGGCAAGGAGGGTGCTTTGTGAACTTCTTCTTTGTTGTGCAGTCATTTTTTAGTTGTGTCTGACTCTTTGTGACCCCATTTAGGGTTTTTGTGGCATGGATACTGGAGTGGTTTGTCATTTCTTTCTCCAGCTTATTTTACAGATGAGGAAACTGAGGCAACCAGGTTTAAGTGACTTGCCCAGGGTCATAAAGCTAGTAAGTGTCTGAGGCTGGATTTGAACTCAGGTATCCTTGACTCTAGGCCTAGGGCTCTATCCACCTAGATCCCCCTTGAGTGTTGGTGAAATGGGAGTGCCAGGGGCAGCTAGGTGGCACGGCGGATAGAGCACTGGCCCTGAAGTCAGGAGGACCTGAGTTCAAATTCGGCCTCAGACCAAGCACTTGACACTTGCTAGCTGTGTGACCCTGAACAAGTCACTTAACCCCAATTGCCTAAAAAAAAAAAAAAAAAAGAAATGGGAGTGCCAATTACTGCTGATGAGAGTGAGGAGTAAAAATGGACAGCTCATGTGCCTTGCTGGTACCTGAAATATCAATAGAACTAGAGAACTCTCCCAGCATGTTGGGTGGGCCTCCTATGGAGAATTTATAAGAGGCCATGGACCAGAGGAGCTCAGGATAAAAGTCTATGGACAGTTTAGTATCGGTCTCACTAGGGGATAGCATCAGATGTGTGCTGGTAAATGTTAACCAATCAACTTTCCGGACAAAAAAAAAAAAAAAAAAAACAAAACAAAACAGAATTCACAGGGTACACTGGCATTATTAACATTTTCTCTATCACTTTCTTAAGTCTAAACAATCAATAAACCCTGCCCTGTGTTTGCTGTTTTGTGTTTGTTGATTTCCAAGGTGTAAATGCTCACTCTGAAAATTTAACGATTGGCTCTGGAGAGCGGCTGCTTTGAGCTGGCTCCGGCACACTCTCTAGGTAGCGCCCACATCAGTGAGAACACCCAGTATGTTTGTTTAAGCATCAGTCTTATAAATGGAACACTGTGTTAGTGTAACGACCAAGTTTGGTCCCAAACAAGAGATGAGAAAGTCAGTCTCCCTCCCTTCTTTACAAAGGAGAGACATCATGGGTATGGCACATTGCCTCTACTGTCAGACTTGGCTGAGGATGTGTCGATTGGTTTGACTGAACTGCTTTTTGTCCCTGCTTTATTTTTTATTATTTGTTACAGGGGATGACTCCCCACAAAGGAGATTGGGGGAGGGAGATATTTGGAAACGAAAGGGATGTAAAAACTCTGGATGCCGGCAGTGACAATGACGATGAACATATCATCATCATCTTGTTACTTTATGATTGCCCTGGGTACAAAAGTCTG
>NW_020954625.1:4070345-4117845 GCF_900497805.2 Vombatus ursinus | reverse complement strand
GATATGCTTCAGTTTCTACTCAGAGTTCATCAGTTCTCTCTCTGGAGGGGGCCAGCATTTTTTCATCATGCGTCCTTTGGAATTGTGTTGGATTGTTGTATTGACCAGAGAAGTCAAGTCAGTCACAGTTGACCATCATTATAACTGTGCTGTTACTGTATTAATGATTTCCAGGTTCTATTTACTTCATTTTGCATCAGTTTATATAAATATTGCCATGTTTTTCCTGAAATCACCCGCCTCATCGTCATTTCTTATGGCACAATAGTATTCCATCGAAATCACATACCACAACTTGTTCAGCCCTTCCCCAATTGATGAGCATTCTTTCAATGTCTAATTCTTTGCCAGCACAAAAAGAGCAACTATAAATATTTTTGTATATATAGATCCCTTTCCTTTCTCTTTGATCTCTTTGGAGTATGGACCTGGTAGTGGTATTGCTGGGTCAAAGGGTATATGCACAATTTTATAGCCCTTTAGGCATAGTTCCAAATTGCTCTCCAGAATGATTGGACCAGTTCACAACTCCACCAACAGTTTATTACTGTACCAAATTTCCCTCATCCCCTCCAGCATTTGTCATTTCTGATAGGTATGAGGTGGTACCTCAGAGGTGTTTTAATGGACATTTCTCTAATCGATACTGATTTGGAACATTTTTTTTTCATATGACTATAGAGAGCTTTGATTTCTTCTGAAAACTGTCTGTTCGTATCCTTTGACAATTTATCAATTGGGGAATGATTCTTATTTTTATAAATTTGACTCAGTTCCCTATATATTTGAAAAATGAGACTTTTATCAGAAATTTGCTCTTAAATTTTTTGATATTACTTCATTGTTTTTGGTAACTTTGAGTAAAATATAATTTCCCTGATTATCTCTTTTAATTAGGTCTATTTTTGCTTTTGCTTTGTCTGAGATCGTGATTTCTACCCCTGTAATTTTTTACTTTGGCTGAAGCGTAATAGATTCTACTTCAGCCCTTTATTTCACCTCTGTGGGTCTTTCTGTTTCAAATGTGTCTCTTGTAAACAACATATTGTTGGATTCTGGTTTCTAATCCATTCTGCTATCTGCTTCTGTTTTCTGGGTGAGTTCATCTTATTCATATTCAGTTATGATTAACTGTGTATTTCCTTTCATCATATTTTCTTCTGTTTATCCGTCTCTCTCTATTTTTATCCTGTCCCTCCTCCAAAGTCTATTTTGCTTCTGACCATTGCTTCTCTTAATCCATCTTACCTTTTATCACCCCCCCCCATCTCTTATCTCTTCCCCCTATTTCCTTATTGGCTAAAATAGATTTTTATACCCAACTGAGTGTGTGTGTGTGTGTGTGTGTATTTCCTTCTTTGAACCAATTCCAACGAGAGTAAGGTTTAAGTATTTCCTGCTTACTCCTTCCCCCATTTCCCCCTTCATTATAAAAATTCTCCTTTGCACTCCTTTTTAATGTGTACAAATTTCCCTATTTTACCTCTCCTTTTCCCCTTTCTTCCTGTGCATCCCTCTTTCTCACTCCCCCTTTTAAAAGAGATCATCCCCACATGATTGACTCGCATCTGTGCCCTCTGTCTTGGTAGACTCCTAATTGTCCTACTGTGATAAAGTTCTTACAAGTTACATGTATCATCTTCCGATATAGAAATGTAAACAGCTTAACTTTATTGAGTCCCTTATGAGTTTTCTCTTATGTTTACCTTTTTATGTTTCTCTTGAGTTTTGTGTTTGAATGTCAGATTTTCTATTCAGGTCTGGTTTTTTCATCAGTAATGCTTGGAAGTCCTCTATTTCATTAAATATTCATATTCCCCCGAAGGATCATACTCAGTTTTGTTGGGTAGGTTATTCTCGGTTCTAACCCTAGCTCCTTTGTCTTCCTGAATGTCAATTTCAAGCCCTCTAGTCCTTTAACGTGGAAGCCACTAAATCTTATGTGAGCCTGACTGTGGCTCCACTATATTTGAATTGTTTCTTTCTGGCTTCTTAACTTGGGAGCTCTGGAACCTGACTATAATATTCCTAGAAGTTTTCATTTTGGGATCTCTTTCAGGAGCTGATTGGTGGGTTCTTTCAATTTCTATTTTACCTTCTATATCTAAGATATTGGGACAATTTTTCTTGATAATTTTTTGGAATACGATGTCTATGCCCTGTTGATCGTGGCTTTCAGGTAGTCCAATAAATCTTAAGTTATCTTTCCTAGATCTATTTTCTAGGTCAATTGTTTTTTCAATGAGCCGTTTCACATTTTTTCCCCTATTTTTCATCCTTTTGACTTTGTTTTATTTTTTCTTGATGTATCACGGATTTTAAAATTTTTAAGGATTTTTTTTCCCTTCAGAAAGTTTTTTTTTTTTGCTATTTAAGGAGTTCTTTTCTTCCCTGAATTTTTGTAGCTCCTTTTCCATTTGGTCTTGGTTGGTTGTTGTCCTTTATTCTCAAAGAGGACCAAAATGACATCACTAAGCTAGAGTCAAGTTACAGTGTGTCTGACTGTGGCTGATCAGACCCTTACAAGCTCAGAATGTTCTACCGTAGGTCGGGCACAAGTAGTCCGTGTGATTATCTCACGTTTCTTTTGAGTTACTTCAATTCTACTTTGCTCATAGAGCACAGCACCTTCTCTGATGTAGGCACACCATGCTGAGCAGTCCTATGCCAATGTCTCCCATGTTATATGATCAATTCCAAAGTTCTTAAGAGAGACCTTGAGAGTGTCCTTGTATTGCTTCTTCTGACCACCATGTAAATGCTTGCCCTGTGAGTTCTCCATAAAATAGTCTTTTTGGCAAGCATACGTTTGGCATTTGAACAACATGGCCAGCCCGTCGGAGTTGCACTCTCTGAATTAGAATTTGAATGCTTGGCAGTTTAGTTCAAGAAATGACCTCAGTGTCTGGTATCTTACCCTGCCAGGTGATCTTCAGAATCTTCCTAAGACAATTCAAATGGAAGCGATTCATTTTTCTGGCATGGTATACTGTCCAGATTTCATAGGCATACAACAATGAAGTCAGAACAATGGCTCTGTAGATCTTCAGTTTGGTAGTCAGTCTAATACCTCTTGTCTCCCATACTTTCCTTTAGAGACTCCCAAACATTGAGCTTGCTCTGGCAATATGTGCATCAACCTCATTATCAATGTGTATATCCTTGGAAAGTATACTGCTAAGGTAAGTGAAGTTATCCACAGCATTAAAAAAAAAAGCTTCCATTTGGCCTATTCTACATTTTATTTTATTTTATTTTTTTGCTTTTTAGTGAGGCAAGCAGGGTTAAGTGACTTGCCCAGGGTCACACAACTAGTAAGTGTCAAGTGCCTGAGGCCAGATTTGAACTCAGGTCCTGCTGACTTGAAGACCGGAGCTCTATCTACTGCACCACCTATCTGCCCCTTGCCTATTCTACTTTTTAAGGAGTTCTCTTCAGTGAATTTTTGTTTCTTTTTCACCATAAAACCAATTTTGTTTTTTAAGTGTTATTTTCTTCAGTATTTTTGCGACTTTTTTTTTTACCAAGCTGTTAATTCTATTTTCATAATTTTTTGCATCACTTATTTCTTTTCCCAGTTTCCCTCTACTGCGCTTATCCCTTTCTTTAAGTCTTCCCGGAATTATTGTTGGGTTTCAATCTAATTAGCATTTTTCTTTGAGGCTTTGCTTGTAGATGTTTTCACATTACTGTGTTCTGAGTTTATGTCTTGGTCTTCTCTGCCACCATAGTAGCTTTTTATGGTCAAATTAATTTTTCTTTTTGTTGTTTGCTCATTTTCCAGGCTACTTCTTGACTTTGAATGTTATGTTAAAGTTGGGCCCTGCTCACCTGAGGGTAAGGAAACTGTTCCAATCTTCAGGCTTTTTTTTTTTTTTTTTTTGTGCTTCTGTTTTCAGAGCTACTTCTGGAGGTCTGCAAATTTTCTGTGCTTCCAAGGTGGTGTGATCTGGGGAGGGAGAGATGTGGGCACTGATCTCCTGGTTTAACCTCTGGTCTGTACCCCGGAAGGGCTCCTGGTCCCTTGTAGCTGAAAGTATTAGTACTCCTCTTGGCTCTGGAACTATGATCTGTTCTTCTCCAGCCACAAGCACTAGTTCTCCTCTACACCCTGGAACTGTGACCTGGAAATGCATCCGAGCAATAGAATTTCCAGTCAGTACCAGCTGTACCCAATGCCAGCAAAGGGTCCCCTGTAATTGATTTCTGACTGGTCTTCTGATTCCTTTGCTGCCTCTGGACTGAGAGTTCCCCAAACTGCTGTTAACTTGCTCTGGGCTGACTCCCACACCCTGTCCCACAGATCTTTCCTGCTGACCTCTTACATTGTTTTAGGCTGAAAAAAAAAATGCCTCACTCTGACCTTTTTTGGGCTCTGCCATTCCAAAATTTTACTTGAGGAGTTAGTTTAAAGTGTTTGGAGGGGAATGTTGGGAGAGGGCAGCTGGGTGGCTGCCTCTAATCTTCTATCTTGGCTCCTGGTCCCAGCATTCTTTTTTTTCTTTTTTCTTTTTGGCAATCAGGGTTAAGTGACTTGCTTGGGGTCACACAGCTAGTAAGTGTCAAGTGTCTGAGTCTGGGTTTGAACTCAGGTCCTCCTTACTTTAGGGCTGTTGCTCTATCCACTGCACCACCTAGTTGTCCTCTGGTCTCAGCGTTCTTAAAAATAATTGAGAACCTCAGAGCTTTTGTTCATGTGGGTTATATCTATAATATTTATTGTATTAGAAATTAAAATGTCTTGTTGTTATGAAAATAATTTTGACCTCACAAACTCCTTGAAAGGATCTTTCCCCTACTCCCCACACTGTGGTCCTCAGACCACACTCTGAGAATTTCTAGACTAGAGGATCCAAGCCGATTCCAGCTCTAACATTCTCTGAGTTATACAGTACAGCACTGATAGTCTTAGCCCCATTTTACAGATGAGGAAAGTGAGGATCAGATCAGAGAACTGACTGGTCAAAGTCACAAAGCTCCAAGGACCAGGTCTGGACTTTGAACGCATGCCTTCCTTTTCTTTTTGACCCTGTGCTGATTAGACATTTTCATCCAGTGACTTGGATAAAGGCAGAGATGGCATGTTAATCCCATTTGCAGATGACACTAAACTGGGAGGGCTGGCTAACACACAGGAGGACAGAGTTAGGATCCAGAAGGATCTTGGCTGGTTGGAGCACTGAACGGCTGAATCTCAGAAGGTGAAATCCAATAGCGATAAGGGTAAAGTCTTACTCTCATTTGGGTTCAAAAAATTCAACTCTTCAGATATCAAATGGAGAGGTGTCATTAGGCAGCAACTTGTCTGACAATGACCAGAGGCTATATTAGTGGATGGCAAGCTTGAGTAAGAATGAGTGGTGTGATAGGACAGCCAAAAAAGCTAATGGGATGTAATGAGAGTTTTAGCTTTTGATTACAGGGAGATGGCAGCCTCTTTGCTACCTGCCCTGGTCAGACCACCTCTGGAGTATCGTGTTTAGTTGTGGGTGCAACAGTTTACAAAGGACATTGATTATTATGATGGAGAGGGTCCAGGGCAGAGCAACCCAAATGGGGAAGGGTCTCAAGTCCATGTCATAGGACTACCAGTCAAAGGATCCAGAGATTTTTATCTTGGAGAAGACTCAGGGGCGACATGATGGCTGTCTCCAAGTTTTGGAAGAACAGTCACATAGATGAGGGGTTAGATTTGTTCATTTTCGGGGCCTTCCCCCGCCACCCCCCCCCCCCCAGGGAAGAACCCAGAGCAGCGAGGGGAGGAAGCAGAGAGGTCAATCATCAAAGCCGTCCTGAAGTAGAAGGGGTTACCTCAGGAGTCGGTAGGTTCTCTCTCCTCATAGGTCTTCAAGCAGACCTCAAATGGTAGTTTGATTGAGGTGCAGGCTTGGAGTTTGGGTGGGGCAGATCCAGGTGATGAGTTGGAATGAGCCCTGGATTGGGAGGGAGGCGGCTCAGACCCTCACTAGCTGCATGTCGTCAAGATATCTGAGCAGCTGGCTTCTCATCTCTAGAATGGGAACAATAATCTGTGTTGTGCCTAATTCACAGAGTTGTTGAAAGAATGCAGTTTATAAACCTTAAAGTATCCATGGAAATGGGAGGTGAGTGGTTACATGGGCTGCTAAGAAAGGAAGAGGCAGGAGGTGAAGGGACACTTGTTAGTATGTGACTGAGACCAGGGTTGGGCTGAGGAAGGTGTTGGGTGAGTCACTTATGTAGAGAATGATTTCCCTTCAACATTTCCCTGTGAAAATGCCCCTGGTTGCGCCCAAGTGGGGTGTTTGGGTTTGTAACGGGGCTGGTTGCAAAGGGAGACTGTTTTCACACGTCTCAGTGAGTCCATAACAGAAATAAACAACTCTTAGGCTTGTGACCACATGTGTTGTGGTGGGCTGCTCTGTCCTCCTAACCGCTGTTTTCCCACCCCCCACCCCCAATCAAACCTGCCCTCCCCTTGTCTTTTGTTCTTCTGAGAAGTCAGTTGTGTGGTTCCCCCGGAACCTCAGCTGGCCAGCTCGATGTGGTATCCTAGAAAGATGAGTGATCAAGAGACTTGAATTTGAATCTTGACTGTATCTGTGTGGGGCAAATCACCTTCCTTCTCTAGGCCTCTGTCCATGAAAGGAGGGATTGATCTGATTTCATATTCATAGGATCATATATGTGAGCATAATGGGGCTTAACTGAGGCAAGCCATCAATAGCCCCACCCCACTTTAAATATCTAACAAAATACCTTAGTCCTGATAACTTTATTAGGTGAGAGTATGTCTTTTGAATTGCAAAATCAAAGGCATTAAACTAGTGTTCTCCTATTGTAAATTAGTTTAAGGAGGGGACCTGATGCAATCCCCTACATAGGAAGAAGCTGGGGAGCTGGCGTCTAAAAAGGCACGATATGTAATGGAAATTCCCTGCTCCCAGATCTGGAGCACACCCAGATGTTCTGCAGCTGGTTCTGGTCTACTAACTATGTGAAGAATCACCCAGAGTGAGATGGGATGGATAAGTTGTGACTGAGGAGTGTCCCCACTGATGGGATCACAGATCCATTAATACCCTGAAGGCCTGGGAGTCACCTGAGAGGAAGACTTGTTTCTCATTTAACCAACTGGCATGCCATTGTAGCCCATGTCTGCTCTGAAAGCACCCTTATCCCAACTGCCAGTCTCATAGATGACTAGACTTCCCAGAGCTAGGCTGGTTACATCTCCTTCTCGGAGTTCTAAGGGTACCCTGAGGGGCAATGGAGTGACTTTTTCTCGTGGTTTGGCTTGAACTGCCACTAATGTACTTACCCCCTGAAGATGACCAACTGAGAATCATTTAGTCAGCCAGTCTTAACTAGCATTTATTGAGAAAGATGAATTTACTGAGGTGGTACACTAATAACATTTGATATAAAACATACCCCCACCAAGGAAAAAAAACACAAAAAGTAAACAAAAAATAGAAAATATCCTCCCCACCCCGCCCAGTCTGTGAAGCCCTCTTCCACAGATATAGTCGAGAGGAAAGAGGACTCAGTCTCAGAAAGCACATGTGGCCAAGGGGTAACTTCCTGGTTCCTGGTTGCTGGGAGCTTTTTCTCCTGTTTGTGGGGTGCATAGTTCAGTCTCTTTGCTGGGCCCCTTATAGAGCTGTGAGTCCAGTTTGTCCTGGGCTTCCAACGATGCAGACATTGCCCCCTGCTGATCTGAGGGTATCATTTAGGACACTGGTGGGAAGATAGAAGCCGCTGTGTGCCCCCTCCAACATGGAAAATTCTCATCTTTTATCGTCTTTGCCAGTTTGCTAGGTGTGAGATGACACATCCTAGCTGTTTGATTTTCATTGCCTTTATTCTGAGTGGTTGGGAACATTTTTTCATGTGGGCTGTAATAATTCACAATTTTTTTTTAAAGAGATATTCATTCCCATCTTTTGGCCATGTCTCCACTAGGGTCTTTGATGACAGTCATTTTCTTTCCACCAATAAAAGGGAAGTACCTGAGATATTTCATTTGCATCCTCTCTAAATAGTATTGATAGAGGTAACATCATTTATATAGACTCCCATTAATATAGACTCATGAATCTTGTGAAACACAAACCTATACCTGAATGGAAAAAAAAAAAGACAATGAGTAAGTCCGATAATGAGTTTAGAAAGAGTTTGACTGATCCTTTCCACTGGTCAGCTGGAACCCTCACCCTCTGAGGCCCCCTTTCCACTCTCACAGTCAAGTCAGGAGGGCCAGCCCTAAGCTGGGGAGCAAAATTATTCATGGGTTTCACAAACATTTACTGAGCATGTGCTCTGTGGTAGGCCCTACCCTACTCATTTAGATACTAAATTTTACAACTGGGTGGGACCTTAGAGGTCATCTAGTCCTACCCCCTCATTTCACAGAGGAGGAAACTGAAGCCCATGTAAGGAAAATGACTTGTCCAGGGTCACACACAGGCTGTGAGGAACAGAATTGGCATTCAAACCTGGGTCCCTAATCCCAAATCTGGTACTTGTTCTACGGTAGGTTGTTACCGATTGAGTGGGATGTGAATAGCCTGAGCAGAATTTTTCTTAGAAGCTATTTACTGGTTAGGAGCTCTGACTGGGCTGTCGTGAAATGCCATCTTCTTAACCCAGGGCCCATGAACTTTAAAACATATTTTGATAATTACGTTTCAATAGAATTGGTTTCCTTTACAATCTTATGGATTTTATTCTGTGCATTTGAAAACGTGATTCTGAGAAGAGGTCCATAGGCTTTGGCCAACCGCCAAAGGGGTCTGGGACACCATAGAGGTTATGAACCCCTCCCTGCTTTAAACACTACGCCATCTTGGATGGGGCGTAGGAGGAGTGAGTGTGGGACCACTGTGAAAACCCATGGGAGCTCTTGCCGATGTGTTCTGTTAGGGGCTTCTTCTTCTAGTTTGGATTCTGGTAACCCTGAGGGGCAGGGGTGCGGCAGGGGAGTAATACCAAGATGAGTAATGCATGACCCTCCTCTTACAGAGCTAGAGACATGAAACAGCTGCAGTGCATTTCTTAAATACTTTGAGGTTTTCAAAAGGGGAGACAGTGTAGATTCAAGCACTGGCTTCATGGTCAGAGGATGTGGGCCCATCATCACACAGCTCTTGAAGCTGACCTCCATCCAAGGTCAAATAGCTAGGAAGTGATGGAGCTGGGGATGAAATCTAGCTCTTCAGTGGTCCCCGCATTTCACCTTGCTGGGTCCCAATGGAGACAGACCGTACAAAGGTTGATGTAACTTCATTACCAAGAAAGTCGCACAGTTTAGAAGAGGAGCCCAGAGGAGGCAAAGATCTCTTCAGGGGAGTTGAGGACAGTCAGGGAAGGCTGCCCAGAGGAGGTTGCCCCTGGGATGCCCCTTGTGATGAGTGGTCAGAATTTCTCCATGTAAAGAATGGAGAGCAGGAGGAGCATTTCAAGAACAGAAGATGAAATGACCAGAAACAAGAAAGTGTGAGTCATGGAGAGGGGGAAGGCAAGGAATCCCAACCATAGATCATCAGGGCTCCGAGGGACCTTCAACCCTCCCCAGTCCCAACCTCCATTTTATGTATCTGGTGACTGAGGCGAGGGGAACAGATTTGTCTCAGATTTGGCAACCAGATGACAAAGATGTCCCCTTTTTCCCCAGCCAGGGCTAGAACACCTGAACTAGGCTGTGATGGCTGTGGAAATTGATAGGAGGAGACTGAAGCCAGGAGATATTGCAATGGAAGAATCAATAGGACTTGGGGACTGCCTGGTCACGAGGGATGGAGAGAGAGGGAAGAATCACTCCGAAGATGTCTGGGATGGTTGGGCTTGAACCCAGGAAGACCAGAAAGATTTATCGAGTTCCATGGTGAGGTAATGGTAAGAGCGCTGGGATTTGGAACCTGGATTCCAGTCCTGCCTTTGCCACTGATGACTAAGTGTGACCTTGGACAAGTCCTCTCATTTTTTTGTGCCTCAGTTTCCTCATCTGCAAAGTAAGCAACTTGAATCTCAACTTTTGGAATAACTAATCTCCAAGTTCCCTTCTAGCTCTCGACCTATTATTCTCTGAATACCTCCTCACCCAGTTTGATGGCAGGGAAACACAAAAACCTGAAATATAAGCACGAAGGAACTCTGTCCTTGACCAGTTCAGTGCTGAGTCCCCAGCCCATGAGATTGGAGGGAGAGGGAGCAATGCTGTTTCTTTCAGTGACTTTAACCTTCTGGGGCAGTGCAAACAACTCCAGACCCACCTCAGCCTCATTCTTTCTCTTCTCTGTGTTTCCTGGTTTAGCCCTAGATTTGGAGTCAGAAAAGTTGGGTTCAAATCCCAGCTTGGCCATGGTTTGTGGGACTTAGGCAGTTAGGTGGCGCAGTGGATAGAGTGCCAGGCCTTGAGTCAGGAGGACTTGAGTTCCAATCTGGCCTCAGGCACTTACTACCTGTGTGACCCTGGGCAAGTCACTTCACCCTGTTTGCCTCAGTTTCCTCATCTGTAAAATGAGCCGGAGAAGGAAATGGCAAACCACCCCAGTATCTCTGCCAAGAAAACCCCAAATGGGGTCATGAAGAGTCAGACACGACTGAACAACAAGGGCCGTGTCACCCCCATTCTCTGGGAGTGAGTTCCCTCATCTGTTAAAAAAGAAACACTGGATGATTTCCAGGTTCCCTCCCAGCTCTAGCACATGATCTATTGCATTCTGGGGTCCCTATATATTTCCCTCCTGGCCTCCCTGCTCTTTTTTTCTCTGTCCCACCCCAAGTTAGTGGCTGGCTGGTCATGGTCTGGGTTGGGTGCTGGAAGGGAGAGAGAGCTGTCAGGATGGAATTTCATTGCCCACCCATTGGTCTGCCGCAGGTAGAGGCTCTCCCTTCTCCTGTCCTTATCTCCTCCCTGCTTCCTTTGAGACTGAGCCCAAGCACCTCTTTCCACCTGAAATCTATTCTGCTCCCCTGCTACGAGATCCGTCCCTCCCCAAACCACCCTGAATTCTTGCATTCGTTTAGTTTATTTGGATATGTGGACGTGTTGTCTCTCCCTTAGAATATAAGCTACTTGAGGGCAGGTATTATTTCACTTCTACTTTTGTATCCCAGCTCTAAGCACATTGCCTGGCCTAAAGAAAGTGCTCAATAACCATTTGTTGACTGACTGAGTGACTTCTACCTCCCAGAATCCCTAGCTTCCTTCAAAGCACAGCTTACATATCACCTCCTACGTGAAGCCTTTCGGATTCTCTCAGTTGTTAACAATTCTCTTTCATTTTTTAAATTGCTTCTATTCATTGAAACGCATACACATCATGTCTCTCAAATAGAATACTAATTTCTAGAGTGTAAGGATTGTTTGGTTTTTGTCTTTGGTTTCCTAGTATTCAGCACAGGGTCTGGCACTTAGTAGGGGCTTAATAAATATTGGTTGAATTGAACTTTTGAGTATTTATTGGATGAGTTGAATAATTACTAAATGCTTGTTGCATACCAGATTTTGGCCTCAGAATATTATCAACTTGTTCCTCATTGCCACCTTAACTTTTCTTATCCACTCCTCTACCCCATCTTCTAGATGTCTTGGCCAGATTTGAAATGGAGCACAATTTGTGTTCTGTTGGGCATTAGGCTGGAATGGAGAAAAAAGCTTTGGTACAGATGGAGTTTCCTGGGTCTAGAAATCCAGTGAAGTTTGTCCCCTGATGTCTCAGCCTGGGGTGGAGGTGACCCTGGGTTTTCAAACATTATGCCAGCAGACAGAAGCTCCAGCAATTCCCACCAGACTCAAAGGGTATTGAGAATAGGCTTTGAAGGGGACTCTTTGTGGTCCAAGGGACAGCCTAGTGACCTTTGGCAATGCTCAGTTCCAGGGTCAGCTCTGGGCTGCCATGAGGCACTGGAGGGTGGCTCCTAAACCATATGTAAGGATCTCTGCAGGCATCATGTTGACTTAGAAAACCACATATTAACATATCTGTGTTCTACTGTATCTTCATTTACTTCATTATGGTGGGGTCACCATATTGGATACCTCTGGTTTACAAGCCACTGACCCCTGCCATTTCTTTATCGTAAGCATTATTTTCTGACCCTTTGTGCCGTCCTCTCCTCTACCCACCTTTTCATGGAATTCTCCCATTTTGAATGGATATGTTGATTGGGTTTGGAGGATATTGCTGATTTCCTATAGTTTTTCTTTATTTCTTCTTCCTTCAAGGCATGTATTGCTATATGAGCGGTAATACCTTCATGGTGGTCTTTTTACTTATTTATGTTCTTTACCACAAGCATTGCTAGGAGAAATGACCACGTATCCAATGAAATGATGTGGGTTTTTTGTAGCTTTGGTGCCAACAATGAAACCAACTCTGCCACGTCCTTTGGTTCTTAGATCTTTCGTTTTCATTTCTAGTGAGCATGCAACCATTTATATGGCTAAGTTCATCTAGGAGCTCGTCAACGTGGTGGTCCTTTAGAAAAGGAGTTCCCATTGATGAAAACACAGAATTTCAGAATGGGGAGGGACCCCAGGAGCCATCTGGTTCAACCCATCCTCACTATGGCATGCCTGACAAGTGGTCACTCATTCTCTGTCTGAAGACATCTAGTGAGGGCAGACTCAAACAGCCCATCTCACTTTGAAATAGCTTTCGTCGTCAGTTCTTCTGCCTCAGTTTGCCCCTTTGGAACTTTCACCCGTGGCTTCTGGTTCTGTCTTCCATGGCCAAAATGAACAAGCCCGTTTCCTCTTCCATACGACAGCCCCTTTAAGTGCTTGAAAAAAATCAGCTTTTGCCCTTCCTACTTTTCTTCTGCAAGCCAAACATCTTCAGTTTCTTCAATCTGCCTTCATATTATGTAGGCAGAAACCTTATCACCATCGCCGTTACCTCTTCTATATGCTGACAACAAATATATACAAAGGAATAAAATACAGGTGGTTTGAAGGGGGGCATGAGTAGCTGAGGGGTCAAGAAGGGCTTCACGCAGAAGACGGCGCTTGACTTGTGTCTTCAAGGAAGAGAGGGAATGAAGGAATGCATCCCAGGTATGCAGATTTGCTAGTGAAAACACATGGAGATGGGAGATGGAGTGCCATGAGTGAGGAACAGAGAGAAGGCCTGTTTGTGGGGATTTTAAGTGTGGGAAAAGGAGGAATGTCCAGTGAGGCCAAAAGATAGCCTGGGGCCAAGTTGTGCAGGGCTTTAAAAGTTGAACAGAGGGGCAGCTAGGTGGCACAATGGATAGAGCACCAGCCCTGAAGTCAGGAGGACCTGAGTTCAAATCCAGCCTCAGACCAAACACTTGAAACTTACTAGCTGTGTGACCCTGGGCAAGTCACTTAACCCCAACTGCCTAAGCAAAAAAAAAAAAAAAGTTGAACAGAGGAATTGATATTTTCTCCTAGAGGCAATAGGGAGTCACTGAGGTTGATTGAGTAGGGGTAGTTACATGGCCAGATTTGTGATTAAGGAAAGTTACTGTGTGTAGGGTGGACTAGAATGGTGAGTGAATTGAGGCTGGGAGACCCATTTGGAGGCTGTCTCAATTACTCAGGTGAGAGGTGTTGAGATCCTGATATAAGATAGTAGCTGTGTGAGAGGAGAGAAGGGGTCAGATGTGAGAGATGTTATGGAGACAGAAACAGTAAGATTTGGTAATTGTTTGGAAACGTGGAGGAAGAGAGAATGAAGAGTCTCGGGTAATGCTCAAGTTACAAACCTGGGAGACTGGAGAGATGGTGATGCCTTCCACAGAAGAACTCAAACATCCACACCCTTTGACCCAGAGATTCTACCACTAGGCTTACACCCCAGGGAGGTCATTGATAAGAAGAAAGCCCCCATATGCATCAAAATATTGATAGCAGTACTTTTTGTGGTCATAACAAGTGGAAACAAAGTAGAGATACATATCCGTCGATGGAGAGGGAAGGGCTAAAGAGATTGTGGCACATGAATGTAATGGAATATTACTGTGCTGTAAGAAACGACAAATGTGTCGAATGCAGAGAAATACAGAGAAGTGTGGAAAGATTTACACAACCCGATGCATAGCATAGTCAGCAAGGCCAAGAAAACAATATACAATGATGTTGCTAATGCCCCCTCCACTTCTTTCTTTTTTTAAAAATGAAATATTTGTTCTATGAAATGACTCTCTGGAAAGGGAGAAGTGGAAGGATATAGGGAGAAATTCTAGCGATGTAGAAACCAAAGATATTACTAAAAATGTATTTTTTGAAGTACTTCTTTGGCCTCGCTTAGTGAAGCTTCTACTCAGACCAAGCCCATGATTCTGGGAACCCCGCAAGTACTCAGCCTACTCTGAAGAGATATTTTTGGGGCTGCCACCTACTGTTAGAATCATAAATTCTCCCTCACTTATCTTTCCTGTCACTTTAACAAAATTCTTTTTGCTAGAATATCTTGGCTCTTGTTGCCATGGCATTTTTCAAGACCCCCAAATTTAGATCTTCTGCAGTTTACAGGGTCCCCTAATTTAATCTCATTTTACTGATTGGGAGGAAATAGAGGACCAGAGAGGGGGAAATGATTTGTCTAAGGTGTCCATCACATGTAGTCTTAGGAGCACAGGTTTAGAGCAGGAAGAGGCTGTAAAGGTGGGGAAACTGAGGCTGAGAATTGCCTAAGGAACAGAGCTGGAATTTGAACCCCGGTCCTCTATTACATGACACCCTCTTCATACAATCTAAGTTGTCTCATAAGAGTGTTTGTTTGGGGACTTTTCGCCACTTGCTGAATGTGCGAAAACTGGGGAGATCCTCCCTCACACCTTGTCTATTTTTTCCCAGGGTAAATTTTCCTAAACTGGTTGTATGTGTTTGTTGGGGTTTTCTTGTGACTGGGGCAGATCTGCAGGCTCATATTGTTAGAGCTTTCTGGCCTCATTTAAAACTACACATCTGGGGAATGAGATCATGCTCATTCCATGAGAGCTGAGGCCCGACTCTCCCTCAGCATTTTAGAGCCTCTCCCCCGGGCTAGAAATGGTGGGGGGCCCCACAGACGCCCAGATGGCTGGAACAAGGGCATGAGATGCCATCCTCCTACACAGCAGGAGAGATCAATTGTGATCTGAGGAATGAGAGCTCTGGGTCTGGAGCCAGAAGAAGTGAGTTTGAATCCTGGCTCTCATAGTTTCTAGTTGTTTGACCCCAGGTAAGTAATTTCATTTCTCTAGACCTATATCATCTGTAAAATGGGAGCAATAACACCTGTACTTTCTATCTCCTAGGTGGTATATTTGTTGTTTTTCAGTCATGTCCAACTCTTTGTGCCCCCATTTGGGATTTTCTTGGCAGTGATACTGAAGTGGTTTGCCATTTCCTTCTGCAGATCATTTTCCAGATGAGAAAACTGAGGCAAACAAGGTGAAGTGACTTGCCCAGGGTCACACAGCTAGTAAGTGCCTGAGGCCAGATTTGGACTTCCTGACTCCAGGCCCACACTCTATCCACTGTGCCACCTAGTGAGGTACACTCTCCTATAAAAGTACATTCATGTCAACTGGCTGATTGATACTGGAGAGCACACCAAATGGGGGCTTTTGGAAGACAATACTAGAGACCTCAGCCCCTCAGGGTTAGCCCTAGAATGCTGAGGAGGAGAAATCATCATTGCTATCCGAGGACTTAACCTGTTAGTCCATTTAGATTTGGGAGAGTGAACCTAGAGCGAATTTTACATGAGGATGACATGAGAGGATGTCTGGAAATCATTTTGGGAATCATAAAATGATATAAAAATGTCAACTGTTATTATTTGTAAGCTAACGAGCTATCCACAGCTTGTCTCCTCTCCTGTCTCATCACGATGTGCAGATTATCAGAGAGTAGGCCAGGAAAACACAAGCTCTTATTGGTTCTACCAAGATGAAAATGCTTCAAGATGGCCCCAGCAAGGGCCTGGGGGTTGTCTCTTGCTTGAAGACCAGCTAAGTTTGGTGAGGTTCATCACCAGACGCTGATGCTACCAGCTGATGGATGGTTTTTTTCAGCCATAGCAACTTATTAAACTGTCTAGTAATGCATGCAAGTGTTCAGTACCATCAAATAGACATTAATTAAGTGCCTACTATATGCAAGATGCTTCAGTTAAGTGCTGGGGAAAGACTACAATAAAATAATCTCTGCCTTCAAGGTTTTCACACTCTGTTGGGGAAGGACAATAAACAGACAGATAAATGGATGGAGGGATGAATGAATAAATAAAAACAAACAAATAAGCACATAAATAAGTAAAGGATAATTTGAGGAAGGAATGTGCAGATACAATGAGGAGTATCAGGGAAGACTTCATGGGGGGAATGGCAATTGAGCTGAGCTCTCAAATGTGGCGCCCACCCATTTTTCTCATTCTGTCTCCTTTCCATTCGGTTCCTCAAGATGTTGGGGTTTTGGCTGATGGTGGCAGCTGGAGGTGAGAAGAGAGATACATCTCCAGCAGGGGTGATCTGGATGGAAGGTGGGGAGGGATTCTAGGATGAAAGGTGGTGGGTGGTGGGGCTTCTTGCTGGGGCCATCCTCCTTGAACTATGAAGAGCTAGTCTGGTCAGGTGAGATTGGAGGTCCCTGACAAGATGGAGAATATCGCCTGATGTGAGAGCTTCTGTCTTCTCCTGAGTCTCCCTGGATTCCGAGACCATTCCCTATGCCATAGGTCCCCAGGATCATAGCTCCTGCCTTTTCCTCTAGTGAAGTGGGCATCAAATGAGTACTTGTTTGCCTTCTTGAAGATGGTCAGCAATGGAAAACTGAAAGAAAAACTGGACATTTCCTAGGAGTCCTCTCAATATCAGTACTATGCCTAGAAAACTCCTGGAGTCTAGGAGAGGGATAAGCTTGTAAATATTGCTTCATTATGTATTATTAAGCACTATTTAAATTCCATTTATTTGCTTATGGAATTCATGGTAAGAGTAAACAACTAACTTGTATTTGGCATTCAAACATGTAGGTCTGCTTCTACAGAGACCCAGCTCCATTAAAAGTAGAGCTTACTGAAGTATAGTAGGTTCACAGTGTAGGTGTGAGTTAGCCAAGCAGATGGGGGCTCCCAGCTCTTACTGGGAAGTTGTAATGGGGAAGGTCCACAGATTCCTACATGATCCTTGACGATGAGCTGGCACCACCCTGTAGAAGGGAACTGATTCTCTGCAAGCCACAGAAAGCTGTGGCTTCCCCGGTGCTGCCCAGTGTTGTTGTTCAGTCATGGCTGATTTTTGTGACTCCTTGGACTACTGCCCACAGGGTTTTCTTGGCAAAGATACTGGAGGGGTTTGCCATTTTCTTCTCCACTAGATTAAGGCAAACAGAGATTAAGTGACTTGCCCAGGGTCACACAACTAGTAAGTGTCTGGGGCTGGATATGAACTCAGGTCTTCTTGACTCCAGGCCCAGCACTGAGCCACTTAGCTGCGCCATCCTATGCCCAGAAGGGAATGTACAAAACAAAGGGAATGCACGAGGAATCCCCCCCCCCCCCCAGGAATGATTTCAGTTAGTGATTAAAGAAGGAAAAGAAGGATTGTGAAAGGCAATGAAGAGAAGAGTATCTTTCAGACATGGCGGACTTCATCTGCAAACATGGAGATAGGGGTGGGCATGCTGAGCTCAGGAACAGTGACTAGCCCAGTCTCACCAGAACATTACATCTTTTAGAAGGGAGGAAGCCCATCTACAGAAATCATGGATCTTTGAAGCACCAGAGACCAAATAAAGCAAGTTACTAATCATAGACTGTCCGAGCTGAGAGGCCTTCGAGGTCATCATGTCCAACCCCTTTTAATAGATGAAGAAATGAAAACCCTGCGACGTCAAGTGACTCATCTAAGGTCACACAGAAAGATGATAACTGAGCAGGATGTGGGGGAACATGCTATTATTTTCCTTATTTCGTAGAAGAGAGAAAACTAAGCTTTAAAGAAATTAAGTGACTTGCCCTGGGTTCTCACAGCTCCTAAGTATTTGAGGCAGGATGTTACGTCAGGTCTCTTCTGGGTCTAAGCTGTGCTATCCACAATGGTACCTGGATGCTGCCTTAGAACCTTGACTTGACCAGATTACTGGAGGAGGGTTAGTTCATTGAGTGAATCATCCAGGTAGATTCATTACTTTGGCCATTGATCTGTCCCTTCTGCAGATGGAATCCAGGAATTTCAGGGCTCCTAAAAGGGACCTCAGAGGACATCAACCCCATCCCCTGGCAGAACAGAAACCCCTTCTTGGTCATCCCATGAGCAATATCATCTCCACCTTGGTCTTGACTCCTTCCTTTGGAATGTTCCAACAGACAGGAGGATGCTGATGATCTAGGCAGAGAATTGTGGTTTCAGGTGGGAAGGGAATGGCTGAGAGAGATGAATCAGAGGAGCAGCTGGGCTTGCGAGTATCTGCGATAATAAAAATATTTCTTTAAAACACCCCACAAAAAAGCAAGAAAAAGCCCAACCCCCACGTTTGCTCCTAACCACGCAATGTCTATACATAGCATGCAAACAGAATTGTTTCTAGCTGATTTCACTTTTTTCAGTTGTTCCCATGGGGTATCAGCTGTTTCTTAACAGATGACAAATCTCTGTGGTTAGCTTAACCCATCAGGATCTCTTGGCTATGATCATTAGATACTTGCCAAAAATATGTGGATGGAATACTGAATAGAAAGAAAAAAGAGGAGATGAGGGTGGGGAACATGAAGAGTTATAGCTCAGAGGCGGCATGGAGGAGGTGGAAGGAATACTGGACTGGTTCGAGTCCCCCTCATACCACTAACATGCTGTGTGACCTTGGATAAGTCACTTCCCTTGTCTGGGTCTCATCATTTGCAAAATGAGAGATGATTCCAGAGGTCCTTTTCTGTGCTGAAATGTTGTCAGTCTCTAATTCCAGGTATAACCTATGGCCCCCAAAATCTGGGATTACATAGACCAAGTTCAATCTTGGGAGCCTCTAGCAATAACTAAATAATAACAACTCTGGCTCATTTTTCCCCGCTCAGAGCTTCACTTGAATGTAGCTTATGTCTAGGTCTCCACAGATGTTAGTACAAGGGCCTCTATAACGCCTTTCCTTGTGCAAGAAAATGAGGCATATGGAGCACAAGACAACCTTTATTTCAGCTCACATGGACCCTGGGTGGTCCGTAAACAATGGATTCAATCCTTTTCCATTATTAGTGAGACCCATCTTCCTCCCAGAGCCCTTTATTATCTTTAAGACTCACAGGGCCACTCTATGGTCCAGATTCCTTCCATAAGAGAAACTAACTTGGAGTTGATAAGGGGCAACTCCCCACAAATTCTAGGGAGCCCCATATCCATCCAAGGCACACAATAGACCCCCAGCCTTATGGTATGACCCTAAAAGCTTGGCCTGCACGTGGAAGGAATGGGAACTTGGGTTCTCTATAGAAATAGCCCCTTCCCACTGGGCTTGCTCTGTCCAGGTAAGTCATGGTATTATTTGAGGGCAAAGCCCAGGCCTTTTGCTCCCTTTAATCACGTGTCAGTCTCTCACTGCTCCCACATCTGTGGGGCTATGTGTCATGATTCTTCTTCCCCTCCCCCCAAGGCAGGCTCAGCTCTCTGTTCTCTCACCAGAAGGCTGAATTCCAGGATTCTCTTTTCTTCAAAAGTCTGTTGTTCTCCATACTTCCCCTGCCTCCCTTTTCTCCTTCTGTAAGACTGAACTCCATAACTCTCATGCTTGGGGCGACGTCAGGGGCAAGTATCTGGGAACACCCCCCAGAGCACCCCAACCCTAAAAGGATGGGTGCCAGAACTCTCCAAGAGCCCCTCCAATCAAGAGGTTGGGGTTGGGGACCTCCTACCACTCGGTCATGTTGATTCCCTTCTGGGCCACTGAGGCTTAGCATATGTCCAATTGTACTGGGAATGGGAATAAGCAGTTAATAAGTACCTACCTTAAGGCTTATTGAACATAACTACATTGGACTTGTTCCATATTAATTCTGTCCATATTGACTCTGTATATTTTTCTATATGTGTATGTTGTGCCCCACCTCTACCCCCCACCAACCCAATAGAATGTAAATTCCTTGAGGACAGGGCCTGTTTTTATGCCTCCCCTGCCCGACATAGCACTTGGCAGATACTAGGTGCTTAATAAATGCATGTTGATTGATTGCGTTGGAGATGGAGCGTCCTATGTGAGGAACAAGAAGGCCAGTTTGGCTGGACTGCAGGGGACCCCTAGAGCTTAGGAGAGATGATGCCTCTTAGAAATGCTGGCCACTTTTTTTGTCCCCTTTAGTTTAAAAGGGAAAGGAAGAAAGGGAGGAAGACAGGTTAGGCAGCTGTCTTATTGTCCAGGCAGATATGTTGAGATTTATGGGACAATGAAGGACGCCAGTGAGTGAAGAGCTTGCTGGGCTAATTTGCCTTGCCCAGAGAGTCAACTTGACCTGTTTGTTTGCTATGATTTTGTTGGACAACCAGCATCCTAGTAAATGAATAGCTGATGGGGCTGGTCTGTGTTGCTGAGATAGCCAGCCTCATGAGCTATGCAGTGCTCCTGTTTAAAGGGGACTGTTTTCCAGATTAAGAGGTATCACTTTCCAATGTCCTGTTAAGGGTGATTGTAAATTCAAAGAGCTTGTTCATGCCACATCAGTTCTAGAATATAAGAAATGAGGTTTGCCCAGCTGGAGTATAATGAGTGAGGACCAGAAGACCGATAGTTAGCAGACCGTTCATTATTTGTCCTTTGGTCTCAAAGAGGACCATGACATCAGGAAGGGGATGTCATGACTTGCAAATGAATTGGATTCGAGTGAGGGAAGGATGTGCAAAGTCACCAGCCTCACTTTCTCCTCCAGACCCATCTGGGTCCAGTGGCCAGATAGTGATCAGGACAACTGGAGATGGCCCGAGATACAGTGGTAGACCTTGGTTTAAGCTGAGATCTTTCCCAGGTCTCAGTTTGACTGAGGCAATACCCATTCAGTGATTAAGGCTAGGTAAGAAACGAGGCAAAGAATGACCTCTTTTACCTAGTCAAAAAAAAAAAAAATCAGTCCGGGAAGGAAAGACCCTCAGGGTTTCTGGCCAAAACAGAAACGATTGCTATTTACACTCACTCTGAGCCATTTTGTGTGTTGCAGATGTTCCTGTCTGGACCAGTGACATCAAAGCCTGAGTAACCCAGAGCACATGTTTTCCTTCTTCATGGACCTCCCTGGCAGGTTTCTGTGTGTGCCCACTCTCCCCCATCCCAGACATAGAACCATTAATGGGAGAAGGTGACTTAAACCCATGGGAGCTGATGTTTACAAATGAGAGGGTAGAGAGAGAGGGAAGAGAAGAGACCCAAGGCAGAGTCTTGGGGAATGCTCGTAGATAGGGGATATAATGCAGATGAGGAGGCAGCAAAGGCATGGTCAGATAGGTTGGAGTATAGGAATAAAGGTCCAAGTTCTGCACCCAGCACCCAAGGACTGTAAAAGACCTCTGGTACCTCCTCTGGACGATGTATGGAAAGGTAAGGACAATTCACCCAAGTGGTAAGGGCATGGAGAACTCATAATCTGCCCTGGTTTTGGGAGTTCCCAAACACATGAGGAAATGGATCCATCTCAATTATGAAGTGAATCATTCTCTTAGCTTCATTCTCTTAGCTTTCCAGCCACGCTTATGCCACACCTGGTTCAGTCCATGATTTCCTGCCCTCCTTCTGGACCTCCATCCTAGCAGCCACCTTCATGCTGGTAACACCGGCACCTTGATCCTTTCCTTCTCTGACTGGTCAGTCTGTCCTTGAATCTTGGTCTGAGGAGATACTCTCACCATGCATGCTGACTTCCAGACTGCTTCTGGACTTTGCCTGGTTTAGGTACTGTCCTCTCTCCCAAGTCCCCTTTTATGTGTTGTCTTTTGCCATTGGCATGAAAACTCCTTGAGGACAGGCATTGTCTTACTTTTGGTTTGTATTTGTATTCCCTGGGCTTAGCACTGTGCTTGCCACTGTTATTTCTCTCTCTCTCTGTCTCTCTGTCTCTGTCTTTCTGTCTGTCTCTGTCTCTGGATGTATCAATAGATCCCACACTTTACCTGCATTCCTCTGAGCCAACAGACAGCTAGGAGGTGACAGCCAGGTAGTGGTAGCAGGTGGAATGGCTCAAAGAGAATCTTGCTTATTTTCTTCCATTCTCTACTGGTGAGGTCACCCCAGAGCTGACGCTGTCAATGGAACCTGGACTTTGGGTATCCTTCAAAGTATAGTTTTCATCCCCCAGGGGAAGCAATGCAATACAGTAGAAAAAACATTGACCCTGGAGACAGAAGACCCAAGTTCAAATCCTACACCTGATGTTTACTACCTGTGCTACCTTACTCTTTCTGGCCTCCAGGGTCTTCTGTCCCCTTCCAGCTCTTGACCCTTGGGATTTTTTCCAACTTTGTTGATGCCCTGTCTATAATTCGGGGCCCAGGATGGAATCCCATGCTTTCCATGTGGCTTGCCCGGGAGCAGAGAGCACAGGACTTTCCTCTCCCTGGTTCTGGACACTCTGCCTCTCTCTGTAGCCCAGCCTCCCATTATCCACCTTGGCTGCCATCCCTTGTTACCGACTCCTATTGCTATGGTCCACTGGAACCTCTAGCCCCGGATCTTTTTCATGGGGGCTGTTGGGCGGGCCCAAGCTGGTGTAAGACTAGAAGACCCCAGGGGTAATTTGCATGTGTTGACAACCCATATTTCTCCCCCGGGTTGAATTTTCATCCGCCTTCAAAGAGGAAGAATCAAGTTTGTACCACTTTGAGCAGGGCTTTGTTGACCGGGTCTATTCAGCTTTGTTAAGCCGCCTTCTCTGGGCTGCGCTTTGTTCCTCCTATCTCTCCAGGGCGGAATCTCACTTCCTCCCTGGGGGTCAGTCTAGCTCCGCCCAAGCCTCCCGCTCTTATTCGCAGTCTACAAAGACGAGCATATATGGGGAGATACAAAATACGGGTCTTAGTGCACTTTTAAGTTATTGAAGTTATTATTTTAAATGATTCAAGTTTTAAGATTTTGAGTATGCCCTAAAAGATAATTTGAGGGGAGATCAGGAAAGACTTCACTTAGAAGGTGACCGGGGAGCCCTTGAAGGAAGCTAGGAGTTCTAAGAATGCATGAGAGGAGGGAGGGAGGGAACTTCTGGTGTGGGGCACAGCCAATACAAAGACTAGGAGGCAGGAGGAGAGGGAATTCTGTCTGGTATATAGGCCAGTTTGGTGCCTTGGGAAGGTCCAGCAAAGTGGAATAATGTGTAAAAGGGCTGGAAAGGTAGAAGAAGACCAGGTTGCAGAGAGCGTTATGCCAGAGAGAGGAGTTTGTATTTGCTTCTATAAGGAATAGGGAGCCCTTGCTGTTTATGGGGTAAAGGAACATCATTTGGCAGCTGTGGAGGATGGATTGGAGAAGCCAAGAGATTTGAGTGGAGAAAAATAGGCTATGGCGGTAGTCAAGGTGAGAGGTGGTTAGGGCTTGAACTAAGGTGGCCGGAGGAGAGAAGGGGATACTGGGAGGGGCGTTAGAGAGGCAGAAGTGATGCTATTTGGCAACAGACTGGATGTAGGGGGGTTGGGAGATTGAAGAGTGGAAGATGGGGTGAAACAGAAATAAGGAAGTTTGGAAGAGAGGTGGGTTTAAGGTCCTTGCCAAATCACAGAATTTAGAGACAGAAAGGGCCTCCGAAAAATTCTAGTCAAACCCCTTTATTTTACAGATGAGGAGACTGAGGCCTGAAGAAAGGAAGTGACTTGACCCAAGGTCAGATAGGCAGGAAGGAAGAGCTAGAACCCAGGTCTTCTGAGTCTGGGCAAACCATTTCATCACCTCCAGGTGGTGCTGTGGTGAATAAGGAAAAATGGCTTGGGAGTGGGACACCTGGGCTTGAATCCTGGTTTGCCCCGAAATTGTTGTGAGACCTGGGGTCCGTCACTTAATTTCTCTGGGTGACAATAGCTAACATTTGTATAGTGCTTCTAGGTTTCCAGAGAGTTGGGCGTCTTTTATCTTATTTGATTCTCATAACGACTCTGAGAGGTCCCCATTTTACAGATGAGGAAACAGAGCCTGAGAGAGGGGAAGTGTCTTGCACAGGGTCAGGTAGCTAGCAAGTGACTGAGGCAGGATCTGAATTCAGGTCTTCTGGATCCCAAGCTCAATGTCCTATCCACTGTGCTACCAAGCTAGACCTCATTCATCTTCCCCCTCTGCAAATGAGGAGATTAAACACAGTCTCTAATGTTCTACCTTTGGCACTTTGTTTTCCTGTGCATTCTATATATTCCTACATTTCCTACACTCTATATATTCCTATAGTTCCTTTATTCTATATAGGCCTGTATTTCCAGTCTGTCCCAGTTCAGATGTTGTGCGTTCTGAGACCTCTTCCAGTCTGGGCAGTCTCTGTTCTACTGTGCATGTTCTGCATGAGGCAGAGTTTTGGAGCTGTCCGTGGCCAACCAATCACTTCAAGGATATTTCCTGAGCCCTTACTACATGGAAAGGGAATGCAGCTGGCCCTAGGGGGATACAAAGGTTTTTGACACAGTTAGTCCCTGCCTTGGGAGAACTTGTGGTCTAGCTGCAGAACGTTTGGGATTTCCCCGAGTCCAGCCATTCCCAGGCAGTACATTCCTTCTCAAGAATGACTCAGGGCAGCCTGAATCCCTTTGGCAAGGTTCCTGTGGAGGTATCATCTGGCCCTTGCTTGAAGGCCCAGAAGGAGGTGGGAGGGTCAGAGGCCATCTAGACCTAACCTGAGGCCCAGGGAGGTCATCCAGGACATCGGTGTCAGAGGTAGGACTCGAACCCAGATTCTCCACCTCCAGAGCCCGTGCTCTCCCCATTGCAACGAGCTGACTGCTTTCCTTTGGATAAGAACTCGTTACCTCTCAAGGCTGCTTACTGAACTTTTCTGCAGTTCCATTAGAATGTTTTTCCTCATATGGAGCCAAGATCTTCTCCCTCACTGCCACCAAGTGTTCCTGGTTCCTCCCTTTGAAGCCAAGCAGGACAGCTCTAATCCTAATCCCATGGGACAGCCCTCCAAATACTTCAGGATGCTGCTCATACCCCCTTCCATCTGTCTCCTCTTTTCCAGGGGGATTATCACCTCCCTAGTCCTGGACATTCTGCCTTCTTAACTCAGCCTATGATTGAATTAGCTTTTTTAGCTTCCATGTCACACACAGCTGACTCATCTAGGACTTACAGTGGAAAAAAAAAACCCAACAAACCACCAACTCAAACCTCAGGTCTTCCGTACCAACTGTTGCCCAGCCATGATTTCCCAAGGACAGGGATTTTTGACTTTTTCCTTGGGCACTCTGGGGAAACCTCTGGACCCTTTCTTCGATTTAAGTTTTTAAATGCATAAAATAAAATATATGGGATTACAGATGAAACCAATTACATGGAAATAGTTAACGTCTTTAAAGAAAAAAAGCTCCCGGCCCCCAGGATAAGAACCCCTGCTGATGCCAGGCTCTGGTGGTACAAAGGCAAAATTGAAATAATCTTTGTCCTCAGGGAGTCTACATTCCTCTAGGGGAGACACCATGTACATGCATAGGTGTATACGAAGTGATTTGGGTGGAAAGATGAGCATCACCCAGAGGGCAACAGGAATGTGCCTGGTTGGGGTGCGGAAGCAGAGGCAGACTGGGTGGCATCAAGGGAGGGACGGTAGGCTGGTCACCTGGTAAAATCAGGCATGGTAGGGGGATGCCCCCAAGTGCTCTACTGGTCAGGAGAAATGGAGGAAGGCCTCTAGTACATGGGGAGGACCCTCTGTGGGAAGCTGTTGGGAGAATCACACAGGAAGCTAGGGAAAGAGAGTATTCCGGGCCGTGGGGACCGACAGCCAAGGAAAAGACACGGGGGAGGTGTGCATGTGTTGAATTATATGGAAAGCCATTTGGCAGTAGAAAGGTGTGGCTGGTAAGTCATATAGATGGTGTTATAGGAGGCCAAAGATGATTATGGGCAGGAGGGAGCTGGGCAAATGGAGGAGAAAGAATCTGCACTGGGCTTTAAGAGTATAGGTAATACTAGAGCTCCCTCCCCCCCAAAAACAAACAAACACCCCTTTTATTGAGGCCTTTTGTTGCTTGTATCAAAATATCTTCCTGATATCACTGTTTCATTTTCTCGATGGAAGAGAATCTTCCCGAAAATTCACTGATTCTTCAGAAGATTCACCCAATCTCCCTTTTTAACAGTTAAGCAAAATTGAACTACAAAATGACTCCATCTATCATCTTAAATAATCAGGCTGATCTTTTAATTGATTCTACTTACAGTTAATTGATTTTGTCCTGTAACTGTCTAAGTCACGGTTCTTTGTCTCTGAACTTAGTTTGGAAATTCAGCCAGCCTGTAATGAGCTAAGTTTAGAAATCCAGTTCTCTTATTAATCACTGTTCTATTCTTGCCTCAAGGGAAATCTGTCATCCTTGAGAGATGCAGATGGACACCAGGGAGTCTGTCTAGTATCTTTACACCACCGAGCTATCCTTTAAGGATGTCTGGTTTGTTATCCAAAGAAGTCTGGCCCACTATCTCTAAGCTAGCAGGTGGTCTCAAACAATGAACATTTCTTAGTCACAGGAGGAAGGAGGGGGGTGCTAGCTCCTCATTCCCAATTTCCAACCAATCATATTGTCCAACATGCCTCAGCTCTGTGACCAGTCGTAGTGATTTTGCCGTTTATGATGATAAGCTCTTTTAACCAATTGCAACTTGTTCCTTGGGGCAGGTAGGTGGTGAAGTAGAGAGAATGCTGGCCTTGCAATTAGGAGGATCTGAGTTCAAATCTGGTCTCAGACACTAACTAGCTGTGTGACCCTGGGCAAGTCACTTAACCCTGTTTGCCTCAGTTTCCTCATCTGTAAAATGAGCTGGAGAAGGAAATGGCAAACCACTTCAGTGTCTTTGTCAAGAAAACCCCAAATGAGGTCCCAAAGAGCAGACATGATTGATTGATTAAACGATGGCAAAATCTTGTTCCCTGCTTACAAAATCCTATTCTTCTCCTCCTCCTTCTTTTCTCCTCCTCCTTCCTATGAAAAGGGTAGCGTTCTTCCCCTTGAGGTCTTTGCTTTGCTGAAGGAGCTGAGATCCTATATATTGGTAAATTTGTACTTTACTAATGGTGCTTGGAACATTGTGCCCTGGTTTACCTTATTTTGATTGTAACAAGTCTATGCAATAACTGAGAATCTCCCACCTCTGCTGAGAAAGATGTGTTTCATAGCCTGACCAAGATGAGGACATGACAATTAATCTGAGTTTGGCTGACTCTTCGTGTTGTGTTCATTTACATTATTGTAGCCATTGTGAATATTGTTCACCCGGTACTGCTTCCTTTGCCCTGTATCCATTCATACACGTCTTCTCAGGTTTCTCTGAACTCTCAGATTTGAAGTCTTTCATACTACAAAAACATTCAATTCCATTCAAATAACCTGGATTTTGTGCCTGGGACAAGTTCTAGCTGCCCCACCCTAGTTCCAGAGTTCCAGAGGTCTGGTCTCTTTCCCGCTGGTGAGGGGTGTGAGTCTGTGGGTTGTCCTCTGACCTTTAGAGCCAGCCTGTTGTAGTGGGGGAAAGAGCACTTGATTGAAAGACAGAGGACTTGGCTTCCTAGTTCAAACTCTGCCACTCATCAGTCCCGTGTCCTTGGGCAAGTCATTTAGGGGATAATAATGATTAATATAGGGGCAGCTAGATGGCGCCACAGTGCACAGAGAGCTGGGCCTGGAGTCAGAAAGACTCATCTTCCTGGGTTCAAATCTGGCCTCAGATACTTACTAGCTGTGTGACCTGGGGCAAGTCACCTTACCCTGTTTACCTCAGTTTCCTCATCTATGTAATGAGCTAGAGAAGGAGATTGTAAATTGCTCCAATATCTTTGCCAAGAAAACCCCAAATAAGGTCACGTAAGAGTCAGACACGACTGAAACAAGTGAACAACAGTAATGATCGATATACTTAAACTGACTGCACACTAGTATTGTGGGGATTAAATGAGATAGATGGGTCTAAACTGGAGAAGACTCAAGTTCAAATCCAGCCTCAGATGCTTCCCAGCTATGTGACCCTGAGCAACTCATTTAACTTCTGTCTGCCTCAGTTTTCTCAATTGTAAAGTGGGGACAATAATAGCACTCACCTCCCCGAGTTGTGAGGATCAAATAAGACAGTATTTATAAAGCACTTGGCATGGTGCCTGGCACATAGTGGGTGCTTAATAAATGCTTCTTTCCTTCCTTTGTAAAGCTTAAGATGTCATGTCAGCATGGACTCATTCATTCCCTGGGGTACTTACCATCCGCTGCATTGTGTTGTTGTCTTGTGCTATTATTTAAGACCAGAGTTCAGATTCTGGCTTTATCCAATTACTGTCTGAGCTTGATTGAGAGACTTTCCCTTTCTGGGTCTGTTTCCCTCACTTTCCTTTCTGAAAACAAAGGGGGTTAAACTAGACGATCTTTTTGAGCCTTTTCCCAGTTTCAAATCCCATGATTCTATGACCCTATGAACTCCTGTTCTGCTATCCAGCCTTCCAGTGTGTGTGTGTGTGTGTGTGTATGTATGTGTGTATGTGTATATGCGTGTGAATGTGTGTGTATGTGTGTGTATATGTATGTGTGTGTGTGTATGTGTGTGTGTGTGTGTAATCTCCCAACTAAAATGTGAGCTCATCATGTCTTTATATTTTGCTTTCCCCTATTAGAATGCGAGTTCCTCGAGAGCCAAGACAGTTTCATTTTTGTAGTTGTACCCCATCTTGCCTAACACAGTGCTGGGCACATATTAGGTGCCTAATAAATGCTAATTGTCATTCATTTGCTCACTCACTGATCCATAGGACCTGTGTTCAAATCCTGGTTTACCACTCAACTAACGCAGCGACCTTGGACAAGTCACTTCTGTTTTCTGTGCCTCAATTTCGTCATTTATCCAATAAGAAAGTTGTATTGTGATTTCTAAGGTCCCTTATAGAGATCCAGGTTCTATGTCTTCACATCTCTTTCAGCTCTAACATTCTATATTCAATAGTACCATTCTGTGTCCTACGTTCTAAGATGTCTTCCAGTTGTGACATCTGATTGTCAGGAAGTTAGGGAAGTACTTCCTTTGTCACCTTTCTCCCGGCCATTCCCTTCTTCCCTTCCCCCTTCTCTCTGTCGCACACTAATGATTTCAGATTGCTTCAGAAATGGGCCACTTGCGCTCTCCTCGCCCTGGCCCAGGGTTAAACTTGCTGGGTTCCCTCTCTCCTTGGTGCTCAAGGGGACAGGAGGAATTTTGATAGTCCAAGAAGAAGGGAGTGATCTTTTCTTCAACAAAGGTTCCCTCATTGGGAAAGCACACCGGACATTCGATACCAGGCAACAAGAGTGGTCATTGTAGCCCCAGGAAGGGGATTTTGTGTGCCAGAAAACCAGGGTGGAGGTTTCTAGCTCTGCCTGCCAGGGCCACACCATCTTGGCAGGGGCTCCAGCTGAGACCTAAATGATTCAAACATAAGGTGTTCCTCATGGCAACCCTCTCTCTACTCCCCCCAGAAGAGGGCTAAGTAGAGGAGGAGCCAACAAAGAAAGGCTGAGTGAGGACCACAGGATTTGAAACTGGAACATACCTTAGAGGTCATTTAGGGCAACCCCCTCATTATCCAGAGAAGGAAACTGACATCCATAATAGGAAAGTGACCTGTAATAGCCACTGAGACTCAAATCCAGGTCCTCCAAAGCCAATGCTCCTTCTACTAGGCTAGGATTTCCTTTTCTCTTTAAAGCACCCCCACTTTGCAGCTGGAGAAACTTAGGCTAAAAAGACAGAGGATCATGTCACTCCCTTACCTAGTGGTCCTTTATTACCTGTAGGATTAAATAGGAACTCATCTGACATTTAAAGCCCTCACCTACATTTCCAATCTTCTTAACCCTCATTGCCTTTCTGACACATTTGAATCTAGCCAAACTGGCCTTACCTCTCTTAATATCCACCACTATGCCTTTGTCCTGGCTGTCCCCCAATCCCTCCTCACCTCTGTCACTCAAAATCCCTAGTTCCCTTCTGTATGGGTCTTTTTGGCTCTTTGCAGCTGCTAGTGCCTTCCCAATGATCTTAAATCTATTTATATCTGTTTACATGTTTCCATATTGTCTCCCTGGTTAGACTATAAACTCTCCAAGGACAGGGACTTTTTCACTCTTTTCTTTGTATGCAACCAGGTGCTCAGCAGATAGCCCTGAGCCTGGAGTCAGGAAGTCCTGAGGTCAAATGCTGCCTCAGATACTTACTAGCTGTGTGACCTTGGGCAAGTCACTTAACCTCAGTTTCCTCATCTGTAAAATGGGGCTAATAGCAACACCTATCTCTCAGGATTGTTGTGAGGATCAAACGAGATAATCATTGTAAAGCACCTAGCACAGTGCCTGGCACATAGTAGGCCCTGTATAAATGTTAGCTATTACTATTATCCCCAGTCCCTAGCACAATGCCTGAACATGATAGGAAATTATTATTCATGTGATTAATTACTGAAAATGATTAATATTTATATATTAGTTGATTGATTTAGAATGCTGATTGTCCCTGCTCTTATATTAGTGAAAACTGGGGTTTTCAGTTTGATCATTGCCCATCCCTTTATGTTCTTTCCTGACCCACTTTCCCATGATCCTTATCAGTCCAAAGCAGAGTTTGGGATGCTAAGTGTTTAACAATTGGCTCCCTGAAAAAGAAATGTATGCATGACACACTTTGAAGTTTAAGCTTCATTATTAATATTTTCTCTATCACTTTCTTAAGTCCGGACAATCAAGAAAACGATCAATCCAAGCTTGAGCTGCATGTTGATTGCTGATTTCTAAGGTATCAATGCTCACACTGAACATTTAAAAAGCTGGGCTCTTACAAACTAGTTTGAGCCAATTCCAGTACACCCCTGACCCAGATGCGTGTTCTGTCACATACATACACACCCCCTGCTTCCTTCCTTGACTTGATCCCTTCATTCTAGGTGATTCTAGGGCATGGGCTCATAGATTTAGATCTTGGGCATTGGATGACCAGCTTCCTTATTTTTCAGATGAAGAAACTGAGGCTAGAGAGGTTGACACACCCAGAGTCAAATTGCTAATAAGGTTCTAGGACTTACTATACTGTGTTGTCTCATTTAACATTCAAAAACATTTTTTCCAGTTATTCAGCATTTTTTTTTTCCTTCCTCCCACCTCCCTCCCTGTGCTGGGGAAAAAAAAAGAAAACAAATTCCTGCAACGAAGGAGCATAGTCAGGCAAAACAAATTCCTTTGTTTGCCATATCCCAAAATGTGTGTCTCCTATTTTTCTTCTTCATTCTTCTCTTAGTCCATCATCCGTGTGCCAGGAGTCGGCTATCTTGCTGCCTCTCTTAAAGGCCCGGTTCAAGTCAATAAGCATTAAGTGCCTGGGGTTTGTAGGTTATCCTGTAGGGAGCTTGAATACAAAGATCATAGAATCACATATTTAGAGCTGAAAGGAGCCTTAGAGGCCTCCTAACCCCTCCCCCCCATTTTACAGATGAGGAAACTGAGGCTGAGGAAAGTGAAGTGTCTTGCCTCAAGCTACACATTAAGAAGAGTCAGCACTGGAAGCCAGGTCTTTGAGTCCAAATCCAGCCCTGTTTCAGTGAGCTCCAGGAGCGGATGGAGGGGATAGTATATGTGTAGGAATGCATAGGATGCAGAGTGGAGGACAGCCTCCAGGTGAAGAGAATTGGAGGAGGGAGAGAATGCTTTTTAGCCGGGGGAGAATGGGAGGAATCAGAGAAGGCTTCAGGAAAGAGGTGGCCTCTGAGCTGGGCCTTCAAGAAAGTTATTTCAGTTAGTGGAGATTCCCTGGGGAGCACATTCCAGGCATGAGGGAGATCCTGCCCAAAGACCTGGGCAGCGGGGAGGGCACAGCTCTGCTCCAGTTTGGTGTGACTAGAATGGAGAACTCCTGATTGGGGGAGAGTCCTGGGAATAAGGCTGGGAGGGCAGTTTGGAGCCCCAAGCTAAGGCATTTGGATTTTATTATTTTTAAAGGAACTCCCAAGTTAAACAGCAGGGACCTTACCCGTCAGACCTGTGCCTTAGGGAAGCGGTTGTGGGAGTGAAGCAAAGTAGGGACTGGACCGAGAAAACCCTGGGACAAGGAGGTCAGAGGGGCCTGGGACCTCCAAACCGTGAGCCGGAGTTGGAATCCCAGGCTCAGCTCCTTATGACCCGCTTATAGCTGAGTAGTAAATCACTCAACTTTTGGGGGTCTCAGCTTCCTCTTCTGTAAAATGATGCGGACCAGATGACGTCTAGCCGTCGTTTATCGTTTGGCAGCCCTCTGAAGGGAGGGAAGTCCGGCTCTGCTTTAGGGGGCTGCGAGGCCCTTTCCCCGGAAGAGTCTGGGCCAGGCGGGGAGGCCTGAGCCCAGGGGGAGAGCAGAGGGAAAGGGAGAGCTTGGGGCGCAGGTGGGTGGGCAGGCGTCGGGCTGGAGACCATGTGGCCCAGACTCTCTCCAGTCCCGCGGCGACCAGTATCTGCCGGGATTTGGGCACCACGTGCCCACGTCGGCTCGGGAGCATCTAGTCTCCCTGGGAACAACTTGACCCCCACCCCCTACTCCGCTGCTCTGTCTGTCTCCGATTCTCACTTTCTGCTTCTCTCAGTCTCTGTCTTTGTCTCGGACCGTCAGCGTGTCTGTCTGTGTGTCTGTGTCTCTGTCTCCCCAGCTCTGTTTCCCTCTGTCTCTGTCTGCTTCCCCTGTCTCCCTCTCTTGCTGTATCTCTGTCTTAGGCTCCCCTGTCTCTTTCTGTTTCGCTGTGTCCCCCGCCTCTCCTTCTGTCTCTTGGTGTTTCTGTCTGTCTCTGTCTCTCGGTGTCTCTGTCTCTCGGTCAGTTACATCTCTCCTGCCGGGCTCTCCCGCTCTCTCCCCCCCACCCCGCTTTCTCCCCTCCCCTCCCCTCTCTTCTCCTCCCCTCTGTGCTCCTCCCCTCCCCTGCCCCCCTCCCGCCTGCCCTCCCCCGGGTGCCTCCTGAGCTCCGGGGCCAGCGGGTCCTGGCGGTGGCGGCGCTGGCACGGCCGCGCACTCAGGGAGAGGGGGGCGAGAGCGAGAGCCGGGGCTGGGGCCTGGGCCGGGGCGGGCTGCAGGGAGGAGGAGCCAAGGGGATCGGGCTCGCAGGGTCCCCGGCGTCTGCAGAGCCAGGAAAGCTGGCGGCGCTCTGCATCCCTCCATCCGCCTCCTCCGCTTAGCCCGAGCCCCGAGGTGGACTCTGGCCGGCCAGTGCGCGAAGCGGCGAGTGAGCGAGGCCCCGGGCTCCCGCTGCAGCCCGCCCCAGATGGAGTATCTCAGCGTCATGGTCTCTTGCTGGTTCCCTCTCAATTGCTGGCTCTCGGCTGCCGCGTCCACTAGGACCCAAGGTAAGGCTGGCGGGAGGGAGAGCCAGGGAGCTCGAGCGAGTGTGTGTGTGTGTGTGTGTGTGTGTGTGTGTGTGTGTGTGTGTGAGAGAGAGAGAGACAGAGAGAGACAGAGACAGAGAGAGAGACAGACAGAGAGAGACAGAAAGAGAGAGAAAGAGAGAGAGAGAGACAGAGAGAGAGAGACAGAGAGAGAGAGAGAGAGAGAGAGAGACAGAGAGAGAGAGAGAGAGAGAGAGAGGTGTGCGTGCATGCCTTGGTGTGTGTGCAAACTTTGGACTGAGCTGTTCCTCTCTCCCCTCTGTCCTGTCTTCCTTTCTCTCTTCTGTATATCTCCTCTCCAACCTCTCTTCTTTCTCTCTTTTCTTTTCTTTTCTTTTTCATCCCTCTGGGCTTCCTTTCTCATACTTCACTCTCCTTTCTCTCTTCTCTCTCCAATCTCTCTCTCCTCTTTCATTCTTTTTCTCATTCCTCCAGTCTCTCCATCTCTTTCTGTACTATCTCCTCTCCTTTCTGTCTTCTTCTTTCCTTTTCTCTCACCTCAATATCTGTTTTCCCTCTTCCTCTCTCTCTAACTCCTGCATGTCTCTTGCTCCTCTCCTTTGGCTCTCTGTCTCTCCATGTCTCTCCATGTCTATGGAGGCACACACATCTGTCTGCATAAACATGCAAACATACTCCTGCCTCTGTAGTTAGGCTCTGTCTCACATGTGTGTACAAACACACTTTCGTAAAGGGAAGGAAAGGCAGAGAGCAGAGATTCCCCCCTTCTATCTCATCAAAGAGAGGTGTCTGGAAACACACAGAAACACATACACCCATGAGTTCTGTCCTTAGCCAGAACCACGCCCCCAGTGCAAGTGAGTGTGTACACAGAGTGTGCATTCATTGCACAGAATTGCCCCATGTGTAGGATGCTTTGAAAGGCATACTGCAGTAGGTGCACGTCTATAGCCATCCTTCAGGCTTTGCTTAGCAAAACCAGAGGAAAGTTAGCATTTCTTTCCCCCTCTCTTAATTGCCCCAGAGGGAAAAGGATTTTTAGGGACACATCATTTCTGGATTTTATCAGGCCACAGAGTTGAGGGGGAGGGGACATAGAGTTAGATGTGTTAGAAATGAGAATTCCTTCTCAAGCTCTGGCCCATGAATCATCGCACTCAGAAGCCAAGGAGCTGTCACTGGCGGTGCTGACAGTACCAGAGCAGGAGGGTTGGAGACACTGGGATGCCTGCTGCGTGAGCCAGTGGCCTGATGCTGGGGGCCTCGACCTCACACTTACTGTAGGCTGGGAGCATGCATGTCACCGGGCCCTGCCTGGGTCTGGGCCTTGTAAGTTCTTAGTCACTGTGTCACTTTAAAAAGTTGCCTTTCTAAACTTGGAACTGTTCGCTTTCTTTCTAATAATAGCTCCCATTCATACTGCAATTGATTTCCAAAGTGCTTTCCTCTCAACAACCTGGTAAGGTAGAGAGTGCAAGGATCTTAGATCATAGAACCATAGGACTGTAGATTTAAAGCTGGAGGCGATCCCGGAAGCCATTGAGTCCACTTCCCTCATTTTACAGATGAGTAAACCCTAACCCTAATTCTCCCTCCTTCCCTCCTTCCTTCCTTCCTTCCTCCCTCCCTCCCTTCCTCCCTTCCTTCTTTCCTTCCTTCCTTCCTTCCTTCCTTCCTTCCTTCCTTCCTTCCTTCCTTCCTTCCTTCCTTCCTTCCTTCCTTCCCTCCTTCCTTCCTTCCTCCCTCCCTCCCTTCCTTCCTTCCTTCCTCCCTCCCTTCCTTCCTTCCTTCTTCCCTTCCTTCTTTCCTTTGTCTCCCTTGTCCTCTTTCTTTTCCTTTAGCCCTCTGTCTCTCTTGGAGTGGTAGGTTATATTTGGGGTTGCTAGGTGTGTTTGTTTTGACAGGTGTATTTTTATGCATTTTTATGCACTTGGCTGGTTGGGCCATCCCGTAAACTGGAATAGGCGGGTGGAGCAGGTTGGGTGTTGCACCAGCGAAACCCTCCTTCCCACTTTTGCCCTTGCCTCGGGGCTCTCTCTGACCTGTCTCCAGATGGTGGCCTCCTGGCTCCTGTCCCTGGTGGGATGACTGACTCCCCAGGGAGGGAGACCTTGCTGGGCAGGGAATGCATAGTTCACATGCTTGTTGCTAGCTGGCTTGTAAAGAGTCGAAAAGCTCTGTCGGCAGTCATTTTTTCTGCTTGGGTTGATGGGGGCCCGGAGATTGAGGTATTGTTTTGTTTGGAACGTTGGTGTCTGTACAGCACTTGATGGTTATTCCCCAAGTGGGAGATATGAGGACGTATAACAGAACGATGACAGTCATTTGAATGTACTTGGTGCTTTGAGGTTTACGAAGGACTTTTTCCATAATGATCCTGAGATGCAAGTAGAGACAGCATTATTATCCCCATTTTCCAGAAAAGGAAACTGAGGCTAATGGCACAGCAATGCCTAGAGAGGCACTGGGGTGCAAAGGAAAGAGGTCTGGATGTCATGTAGAGGGCCTGCATTTGAATCCCAGCTCTGTCACCACCCATCTATTTTTGTCTTTTTCTTTTTCTTACTTCCTCTCCTGGGGTCTCTGTTTCCTCATTTGTAAAATGAGGGGGGCTAGATTAGATGACCTCTGGGGTCCCTTCTGGCTCTATGATCTTGCCCAAGTTGACAAAGCTATGTAAGTATTGGAAGCTTGAGTTCCTAAGGATCCCTGACAATGAAATAAGAGCTAACGTTTATAGAGCATATAATTAAATGTGTTATCTCATTTGAGCCTCGCAACAACTCTGGGAATTGGGTGCTGTTATTATCCTCATTTTGCAGATGAGAAAATCGAGGCTAACAGAGGTTAAGTCACTTGCCCAGAGCCATCCAGCTAGTAAATGTCTGAGGCTGAATTTGAACTGAGTCTTTCTGACTCCAGACCCAGCACTCTAACTACTGTGCCACCTAGTTACCATACAACACTAAGGTTTCCAAAGTGGTTTATAGACATTGTTTATTTGAGCCTCACAGCATCCCTGTGAGGTAGGCACTTACAAGGTATTATTTATTCCCATTTTATGGATGAGGAAACAGACTTAGAGTGACCTAGAAGAAGGAATGCTGACTCTGGAGTTGGAGCGCTGGTGAATTCTGTCTGTGACACTTAGTTGTGTGACCTTCACCACCCTGCTTCTCAGTATCTTCACTTGTAAAATGAGGGGGTTGTACTGCATGGCGTCTGAGGTCTCTATAATTCTGTGAAGGAGGGATCTGAAGCCAGGTATTTTGACTCCAAGTCCAGAATTGGTGTCTGATTGCTCCAAGATTGCCTCCATCTGTGTGAAGAATGGACTTGATTTGAAATAATGAGACGGGCTTCAGGGGAGCAGCTTCCAACTTTATGGGATCCAGGGTTGCTGGGCTTAAGGCCCAAATGGGGAGGGCCAACTGCCATTCATTCACTGTCCCCTCCATCCCTTTTGCCTTTGCCCTGGAAGTCCTAAAGTGCTTCTGTCTCTATGTCCAACAGAGCTGCTCTTGTCTGGAAAGTTAAGTGAATATGGCGTGTTTGTACCATTCAGTGTGGATCACGAAGGCCGGTTCCTCTCGCACGTGGTGTCCGGACCTGCAGCCTCTGGGAACAGTGCATTTGACAGGCCTCCGATCCCCCCACCAGCTCCTTCCAGCCGGCACCGGGTGGCCCGAAGCCCTTCCATCCCCACAGCAGAGCCGGCTGGCCCCGGTCCGGCGGGGAAGTATTCCATTTATTTCAACGTCACCATCTTCGGTAAGGAGTTCCACTTAGGACTGAAGCCCAACCGGCGGCTCGTGGTCCCTGGAGCCTTCACACAGTGGCAGGAGGATTTCTGGGAGTTTTCTCGCGAGCCCCTCCATCAGGAATGTGTCTTCACTGGCAGCATCACTGGCATGCCAGGCACTGCTGTGGCCATCAGCAACTGTGACGGCTTGGTAAGGAAAAGGCTCCCTCTCTTTGCCTCCATCTCCCCGCTGCTCCCACCCGGCACAGACTCCTGCCGGCTTTTTTCGTTTCCTTGGTTTGGGATTCCTGTGGGTTATGTTCTCCATTCTGGGCCAAAGCCGGGGCTGGGGCTGCTTCCAGGAACACTCTCGTTCTTCATTGGCCGCCAACTTAAAATCTCAGCCCGATGTGAAGGGAAAGGGCAGGGGGTGTGCTCTCTCTACCCTTTGTCTATCATTTCTCATCTCTCCCCCCACCCCATTAGATCTGCTCACAAATTTAGAGTCTTAGAGCAAGATGGGCCTTGGAGTTTATTTAGTCTGTGGCTTAGTGGATAGAGAGGAGCCAGGAAAACCTGGGTCCAAACTTTGCCTTAGACACGCTCTAGCTATGTGACCCAGGGCAAGTCGCTTCACTTGTGTCAGCCTTTCTCTCTCTCTCTCTCTCTCTCTCTCTCTCTCTCTCTGTCCGTATTCTGTCTTCTCACTCTCTGTCTCTCTCCTTCCTCTCCTCTCCCCTCCCCTCCTCCTCATCTTTCTTTCTTCCTTCCTTTCTTTCTTTCTTTCTTCTTCTTCTTCTTCTTCCTCTCTCTCTCTCTTTCTCTTTCTCACTCTCTCTCTCCTCTGTCTCTCTCCTCACTTTCTCTTCTCACTCTCTTTCTGTGTCTCTCTATCTCTGTCTCCTTCCTTCAGGACCTGCCCTGGCTCCCATTGCCCTCATCACTCAGTTGTTCAGCATGTCACTCTCTCTGAGAGCTTGGCCAGTACACACGTGTTGTGGGTGCACTGTTTTCTTGTTTTCACTTTCCCCCGGGGCTGCACTGACCAGAGACTCCTGACAGATGAATAAAGAGGGACTCCCTTCTTCATCCATTCCTTCTCTTGAGGAGTGGTGTGTGTGTGTGTGTGTGTGTGTGTGTGTGTGTGTGTGTGTGAGGTATACAGCAAATGAATGGTAGAATGGACAATATCTGTGGTCAGTGATTTCTTTACTCTTCAGACTTTGCAGTTAATGCTGGCCAAAACAAATAGGTCCATCCCTGATAAAACCAACAATTCCATGTTGTAGTTGATTAAAAGGCCATATGGTATAATGAACAGAGCAATGGAAGATTTGGGTTCAAATTCCATCTCAGATACTTACTGTGGGCAAGTTCCCTGACAACTCTGGGCCCCCTCTGTTTCTTCATCTGTAAAAAAGGAGTTTAGACTTGGTATTGTTTAGGCTTTCTTCCAGATCTAAATCTATGATTTTATGATCGCGTGAAGGCTAGAACCCAACCCAGATTCCAGAGGAAGGATGAGTCCTATCCTGTTATCTTATTCTTCATAAAGGTGTGATTTCATTGGTGTCTTCAGATCACAGCTTGGTAAATCAACCCTTAATTATGGTCATGGGATCATAGATCCGGAGCTGAAAGGTACTTGAGCAGCCTTCTAATCCAAATCTTTTATTTTACAGATGAGGAAATTAAGGTACAGAGAAGTCACATTATTTGCCCAAGATCACATAGGAAGTTAGCAGCAGAGTCAGGCTTTAAACTCAGGTCCTATGACTACAGATTTAGAGCCATTCCATCATCTTGCCTGATGTGAAGCCCTCTCGTAGGAGCTTAAGTGTTGGTAAGAGATTATAGGGACATCGAGTCCAGGAGTTCTTAATTGTGACCTGGACACATTTGGTAGTCTGGGGAAGCAGAGGGACTCCTCAGAATCATATTTTTAAGTGCATAAAATAAAATATGTAGAATTATAAATGAAACAAATTCTATTGAAATAAAGTTATCTACATAATTTTATTTATTTTTTAAATTAAATTTTATTTATCTCTATCAGGAGGTAGGTGGCAGATTTCAAGTCACTTGGAATCCTGGTTGGACATTACGTTGGTTGGAGTTCCTGAGGCTTTCAAAGTTGTTTGTCTTTACAATGTTATTGTAGAAATTGCTCTCCTGGTTCTGCTCATTCCACTCTGCATCACTTCATACAAATCTTCCCAGGTTTCTCTGAAACCACCCCCTTCATCATTTCCTACAGCATAATAGTATTCTTTCTTTTCCATGTGCCATAACTTGTTCAACCTTTCTTCAATTGATGGGCGCCCACTCAGTTTCCAGTTCTTTGCAATTACAAAAAGAGCCACCAGAATATTTTTGTGTGCATGGGTCCTTTTCCTTTTTATTTGATCTCTTTGGGGTCATGGACCTAGTGGCAGTATAACTGGGCCAAAGGGTATGCACAGCTAAATAGCTTTTGGGGCATAATTCCAAATTGCTTTCCAGAATGCCTGGACCAATTTTGAATTTTTTTTTTCCTTTTTAAAGTTCACGAACCCTAGGTTGAGAGCCCTTTTTCCCTTCTCTCCCTCATTTTACAGAAGAGGAGACTGAGTCCCAGAGAAGGGTCTTGTCCAAAGCTACAAAGCTAGGAAGTGGTAGATATGGGTCTTGGTCCAAGCACTCTAACCCCAAATCCAATCCTTTTCCCACAAAACCCCTCTAATGTCTAGTGTGGCACTACCTGCCAGAAATTGTACCCTGCTGGCATAGCCCTTGAGGACCTCGAGTGACAATAGAAATATTCAAGTAGAAGTCGGTTCTCTGTGTTGTAGAAGTGACTTCTCTATTGAAGGGAATTCGGACCAGATAGCCCTATGGTCACTTAAAACTTTAAGATTCTATTATTCCCTTGTTATTTCAATGTTGAGAATCTATTTTTTTTTCCGGTGGGAAGGTACAAGATGGGTGTTAAACATCTGTGCATCCCCCCTAGCACTTGGCACACGTAGTAAGGGGAAAGAAAAAGGAAAAGTTTATTAAGCACCTACTATGTGCCAGGCATTGTGATAAGTGCTTTACAAATATCTCATTTGATCTATAGTAGCCCTTAAAATGATGATTTTTGAGTAATTTAAAAAAAAGAACCTCGGGGCACCTTCATGTTCTGACAAAGTATTCAAGGAGGAATTTAATTATCCAGTAGCAGCACGATACTACTAATTCCTATTTCTAACGTTTGTCCTCACCTGGGATCCAGCGTTAGACATTTACTAGTTCTATGACAGTGAGTGAGTCACTCACTTCCCAGGCCTTGATTTCCTCATCTGTAAAATGAAGAGATTGGACCAGATAACCTCCCGCGTCCTTTTGTGATCTAACCCTGTGATCCTTGTTGTCTGCTAGCTCTTTGACCTTGGGAAAGTCATTTCCCTTTGTAGGCTGTGTTTTCCCCCTTTGTTAAATGAGGGGCTTGGACGAGATGGCCTTCCAGCTCTAAATTGGCTGATTCTAGAAGTTGGATTTGGGCCTGTGTCTGAAACATTACTTTTCATTTCACTTGCTGTCATATATTCTTTCTCTTTGTTGTCATCGGCTCAAGCACTGCCTCCTCCAGGAAGCCTTTCCTGATTCCCTTAGGATACACACTAACTGTGTGACCCTGGGTTAGTCATTAACTTCTCGGTGCTTGAGATGACACCCTAAGACCATAACTTGGCAGAGAAGTTGCCAGCCTGTAGTCACAGAAGGAGTTTCCTCACTGTTGAAATAAAAAGTTCAAATGGAAAAAAGAAAAATCATGCAGTATTTGCAGATAAGGATATTGAAGCCCTCGAGTAAGAGATGGGCTTAAGGTCACACAGAGAGTTAATAATAGAATTGGGACCAAAACCCAGACACTGAGTGCCCACTGTATGCTAGGCTAGAGTCTGTGCTATAAAGAGGAATATGACATATCCGTTACCCTCAACAGAGCTTGCGATCTGTTAAAACAATCTGAGAGTCAGGGAAGGGAAGCTTGGAGGGCGGGGAGGCAGCAGCTTGCAGCTACTAGTCCTGAGGAGGGCACCAGCATCTTTCCCACTCTGAGGCAGCCAGTAGGTAGCAGATGCAAGGAGGGAGAGCCCAAGTCCCTGGGCTCGTGTTTGCTATAGACAGGCTCATGATATTGCAGGGGCAAGGCTGTGTGTCTTGGAAAGGGGGGTGCAAGAGAAGTGGTGAGGCTGCTCTATAGCAGAACTGTGCAGTGGAGGTCACAGGGTTCTAGATTTACAGATGAGGAAACTGAGGTCCAGGGAAGGAGAGTGACCTTGCCTAAGGTCATACCCATTTTAAATAGCTTCAGGATTTAGCCTCAATACAATGCTCTTTATTGAACCATACTGCTACTCTCAGAGATTGATGGGGGCTTTCCATATGTGTCTATGTTCATTTCAATTCCATCAATTGAGTTTGCTCCAACAAATATTTATCAAGTGTCTGCTATGTGCAAGGCTCTGTAGTACATGCCAGGGAAATACAAGACAAAAATAGAACAGTCCCTGCCCTCAAGAAGCTTGTACTGTATTGCATTCTAAGCAACACGTAAACAGATAAGTGGATGCAAAACAGATACAAAGTATGTGCAATTGGGAGTTGGAACACCTGGGGAATCAGTGCTTAGCCTGGCACATAGTAGATGCTTAATAAATGTTTGTTGATTGATTGAATCAGCCAGGAGGAAAAGCAAAGATAGTTTTTCTAAGTGGATATTGACATGGCCCTTGGAATAACTGGGCTGGTCTATGTTTATTTTGGGCAGCACAGGGATAGAGCACTGAGCTTGGAATCAGGAAGGCATCTTCATGAGTTCAAATCCGGCCTCAGACACTAGCTGTGTGACCCTGGGTCACACACTTAACCCTATCTGCCTCAGTTTCCTCATCTGCAAAATGAGCTGCAGAAGGAAATGGTAAACCACTCTTTGCCAGGAAAACCCCAAAATGGGGTCACGAAGAGTAAGACACGACTGAAAATGCTGAACAGCAACAATAAAAATGTTTATTTCAATCATAGTCTCATAGAACGGCAGGACTAGAGGAATCCTCCTTGTTTTACAAAAAAGGAGACTGAATCCCACAGAACAGGAAGGACTGGACCAAGGTCACACAGCTAGTAACAAAATTGGAACTTGAACCCAGGGAGATGATTAATTTCCACTGCATGGAAACCTTCATTTAAAAAAATAGGTGCAGAGATGCAGAAATATTTACAGGTAGAACTTTAAGAAAACCCAATATTTGAAAATACAAATCAGAAACCAGATAAATTAGGGAGAAGTTATTCACTTTTACAAAGCATTTCCCTACAATTAAAATTATTAATTGTATTAAAAACAAAAAATCCAAAACTACATGATTATATAAGTAGATATAGAAAAAGCCTTTGATAAAGTACAATTCTCATTTATGCTAAAAAACCCTCCAATATAAAGGCACAGGATGATCTTTTTTTTAAAATATGATAAAACTAAAAGCTAGTATTATATGCAATAGAGAAATAATAGAAACTTTCACAGTAAATACAGGAGTAAAGCAAAATTTTTACCTTCCCCTGCTGTTATTTGACCTAGTGCTAGATATATTAGCAGTAGCATTAAGGGAAAGAAATTAAAGACATAAATATAGGCAAAGAGGAGATAGAATCATCCTTATTTGCTGATGCTATGATGTTTTATGTGGAAAACATTTAAAGAATCTGTGAAGAAATTAGTTACTAAAGAAACTTCAGAACGGGAGCGTACAAAATAAACCCACAAAATCAGCGGCATTTCTACACAGTAATAATAGAACCCAGGAGGAATTAATAGAAAGGGAAGTCCCATTCAAAATAGCTGCAAAATGCAGAAAATCTCTCAAAGTAAAAATAAAAAAAAGCATTCACCACAGGTTTCTTTTCATTGTCAAGCTCCATCTAAATGTCATTTATTTAAATGATGACTCACACTGTCAGAGAGGCAGAACAGGAAGAAGCCTTAGAGGTTATTTTTTCTAACCCTCTCATTTTACAGAAGAGGAAACTCGGTTTACAAAGTTTAAATTTAGACAGAACTCTTCAGGAACACTCGATCTGTGCGTCTAGGCCTGCCCGGTGATTTCCATGCCCGTGTCAATCAGTTCAGTCTCTTTAGACCTGTTGACGGCATTGTGCCAGTTTCTGGGTCCTTCTCTTTCTTCTCTTGGTATAAGTCATGTGGCCAGCATTTCTTCTCTTTGCTTTGCCAGCTAACAGGACAGATTTGCCAAGTCCCTGAGTTCTTCTGGGCCTCGGTTTCCCCATCTACACAGTGAGGAAAATTTCCCCCCTTTCCAGGAGGAGCCTTAGTTTCCTCCCTTATAAAACGAGGAAATTGGACTTCACGGGTTGATCTCTAAGCTTCTTTTTTCCACATTAATGTTCTGTGTTCTAAGTCTTTTGCCACCTCCGACTTTGTATGTTTTCTGATTTCTTCTTCACATAAGCATTCCAGAGCTTTTCTTGTGGTGTGGGGCAGAAAGGAGGGAACTGAGGGCATTAGGGAACTTTGATTGGAATTAACACCCTAGCATCCATCAATTTTATCTGATTCTTTAGCACCCACTCCCCCCTGGAGTGAGGCTAGACTTCGGCCCTCCCCTTTTCCTCTTTTCTGTAGGAATCAGAACCAGTTCAGATGTCTGGGGCAGGGGGTGGGTGGGAGGGGATTGTCCTAGGCTCCTGGAAGTTTCTTGTATCCTGGAATGATCAGTGTTATGAGACTGCGAAGGGCCTCTGCAGTCAACACTTTTTCCTGTTTTGCCCTTGTCTGGTGAGGAACAGTGTCCCATGTAGGATACCTTGATGGTGCTTGAGCATGTCAGCTTTAGTTGGAAAGCTGGCCATGCCTCAGGGATGTGGCAGCCAATTTTTAACAACTGACTCTCTGAAAAAAACAAACAAACAAACAACTTTTTCTCCATCACTTTCTCAAGTCTAGACAATTAACAAAACAATAGCATTTGCCAGCTTCCGAGGTTCAAGTGCTCACACACAGTCGGCTCCCTTCAATGCCTTCACGGCATAATGCCGCTGGGCTCATGGGGATTCCTTAGAGACACTTGCTGTTTAGTTTATGAGCTCCTTGGGAGCAGAGCCTGTCTTTTGCCTTTTTTTTTTTTTTTTTGGTATCCTCAGCACTTAGCACAGTGCCTGGCACATAGTAGGTGCTTAATAAATTTTAATTGACTGACTATTAAGGCAACAGGAATTTAGTAGGTGTGTTCCCAGACCCTCAAGACTCAGGGAGAGGTAGCTACTATAGGGGAAAGAGCAGTGGGGTCCTTAGAGTCAGGACACTCTGACCTCAGATACTACTGGACAAGTCACTTCACCTCTGTTTGCCTCAGTTTCCTCAACTGTAAAATGGGAATAATGCTAACATCTACCTCCTAGAGTTATTCTGAGGATCCAATGAGATAATATTTATAAAATGCTTGGCAAACCTTAAGGTGCTAGCTATATTAGCTAGTTTAATACTTGTTTTATTATTATTATTAGGGGTCATAGTGGGGATCATAATAGCACCTACCTGCCAGGGTTGTTATAAAGATCAAATGAGGTAATAATTGTAAAGCACTTAGCACAGTGCCTGACAACAACAACAACATTATAATTATTACTATTATTATTAAATGAGATAATATTTATAAAACATTTAGCGCAGTGCCTGGCTACAACAACATTATTATTATTATTATTATTGTTAAATGAAATAATATTTGTAAAGCACTTAGCACATTGCCTGACAACAACAACAACACAGTTATTATTAAATAAGATAATATTCATAAAACACTTAGCTCATAATAGGCACCTAATAAATACTTATTAAAAATAATATGGGAAAACAACACCTCTGGGGCACTAGTGGTGCCTATTGGTTCTCAGTTCCAGAGTTGGGGAGTGATACCATGAAAGTATACTTTAACACACCCCCTTTCTAATGGCAGTAGTAGTACTGATTTGGTTCGGATTCAGAAAAGAGAAGATACCTGCATTGGCAAGGGGCCTGAGGAGAAGGTGGCTCAAAAAGGAGTCGAGTTACCATGGTTGGATTCAGCCTCAATATGGCGGACCACATGAAGCTTTCACCCATCTGGGCTGCCCCAAGTGCTGACCCCCAGAATTCCAGACCTGAAGGGGTTAAGTCTTTCAGGGCATGGTTGGGTCTTGTGGCAAGCAGGGAGGAATGCTTCACTCATCCTATCCTTGTAGAGCTCCCAGGTAGAGGGGGTTATGATAAAGACAGATCACTATAGCACAAAACTGTTGGATACAAGTTCCCAGGAAGGAAATTTCACATCCAAGGAAAGGCTTTATGTAGGAGGTGGCAGTCATTTGTCTGGGTTTTGAAGGAGGAGTGGGAGGCTGACAGTCTCCATGGGGAAGCAAGGACCACACTTAAGGAAGAGTCAGAGGATGAGACAGGCTTGGGTCCCTATAACTGAGTTGCAGACCTGGGTATGGAGAAACAGAGGCAGAGGAACTCATGGGCGGGGAGCCCACAGGGGATGGAGGAATTGGGGAAGGAGGAGCTGGAGGGTCCGACTGGGGCCAAGATACAGAGTACATGTGCCTTAAAGATGGCGCTCGCCATCTTTCTGAGGACCAGCCTCTAGGCCTTGGTTCCAGTCTGCTGTCCTGATCTTACGTGTTCTAGTTCTGGAAGGGGACCCCTCTGGAAGGGGAAGGGATTTGTCTAAGGTCATACAGCCCGTAAATGGCTAATCACTGCCCCTCTGTGAGACTGAGAGGTTGAGACTAGATTTCCCATGGGGTCCTTTTGGGCTTTAAGTCTCTGCTCTTTGGAGACCCCAGTGAGTCATCAGAGGGTCTTCAGTAGAGCAAAGTAGAGCAAAGCCTGTAGGCTTTGGAGAAATGGGGGTAAAGTGTAGCTGGGGCTCAGGGAAGCATCAGTTTCTCAGATAACTCCAGCACACTTATTGCAGACATATCACTTCCATTTTGCTCAAGTGTCTTCTCTTTTGAAACAAATCTTCTTGCCTTTCTGGTTGCTTTGCTTTAGCGATGGTGGTGAGGGTGCAGTGAATACAAAGAGATCAGTGAATGCAAAGGCACCAGGACACCTGGGTTTGAGGTCTGCCTCTGACACTCACCAGCTGTATGACTATGAACAAGTCACTGAACACTTCTGAGCCTCAGTTTTTTCATCCTTAAAATGGGGAGAGTAATGTCTATCTCATACACTTCACAGTTTGTATTAAGGGAAGTCATTTATCAGTCATAATGGGGTATGTAGGGTCAGTACTGAGCTAGGAGGAGCCTTCAAGATTATTCCTTATAACAAAGAATTTTTTTTAGAGAGGAAAATAATTCAGCAAAACCAATCCACACACATTTGTTAAATGCCTACTACGTGCCAGGCAGTGTGCTAGATGCAGCTAGATGGTTCAGTGGGTAGAGCTCTACACCTGGAGTCAAGAAGACCTGAGTTTGAATTTTGCCTCAGAAATGAGCTGCAGCGCCCTGGGCAAGTCACTTACTTAACTGCTGTGGGTCTTGGTCTTCTTATCTATGAAATAGGGATAATGATAAGTGCCCTAGTTCTGGAAGGGGACCTCAGAGGTCAGCTAGTACATCCTTCCCATTTTACAAATAAGGAGACTGAGCCCCAGTGAGGGGAAGGGACTTGTTTAAAGTCATGCAGCCCGTAAATGGCTAATCACTGCCCCTCTGTGGGACTGAGAGGCTGGGACTAGATTTCCTCAGGGGCCCTTTTGGGCTCTGAAGATCCCAGTGAGTCACCAGAGAGACTTCAGTAGATCCCAACGCACCTTTTGTCATACAGTCCAGCTGACCAATCACAGAGCCAGAGAATTTGAGAGTTGGAAGGGACCCCAGAGGCAGCCAGCCCAACCGATGCCTGGGGCTCTTTAAACCAGTTAAAGGGCTTAGAGGTGGGATATCCCCCCTCTGGGACTCAGTTTCCTTAGCTGTCAAATGAGGGGGTTAGACTTGATGGCCTGTCCTGGCCCTTCCTGTCCCTAGGTCTAGGAGCCTGGGACTGGAGGATTCCATGACCTCCAGTGTCCTTCTCAGCCACACACGCTGTTGTCATGGAGGGGATGTGCATGTCACATGGAGGATAGGCTCCAGCTTTGTTGTAGGGACTTTGATAGTCAAGGATCACCACAGCAGTGGATAAAACAAGGATTTCTCTGCAGGAAAGATGAACTCTCTGTGTCTCTGTCTGTCTCTGTCTGTCTCTGTCTCCCC
>NW_020954625.1:4019863-4070245 GCF_900497805.2 Vombatus ursinus | reverse complement strand
TCCTTCTCTCTCTCTCTCTCCTCTTTGTCCTTCCTCTCTTCTCTTTCCTCTCCCCTCCTCTCCTCTCCTCTCCCCTCCTCTCCCCTCCCCTCACTTCCTCCTCCTCCTCCTCTTCTTCTTCTTCTCCTTCTCTCTCTCTCTCTCCTCTTTGTCCTTCCTCTCTTCTCTTTCCTCTCCCCTCCTCTCCTCTCCTCTCCCCTCCTCTCCCCTCCCCTCACTTCCTCCTCCTCCTCCTCTTCTTCTTCTTCTCCTTCTCTCTCTCTCTCTCCTCTTTGTCCTTCCTCTCTTCTCTTTCTCTCCTCTGTCTCTGTCTCTCCTCTTTCTGTCTCTCTCTGTCTCTCTGTCTTTGTCTCTCTCTCTCCTGCCGGGCTTTCCTCACCCCATTGTGATTGGACTTTAAGCCTTATTTCTTCCCAGAAGACTTATACCTGGCACCCAATTCTCTGCCTGACTCAAAAGCCAGTGCTCTCAGCCCCGTGCATGCGGCCTCTGCTTCTATGTTCCAAGGGCCCTCCTTCGCCTGACCATTCTTTGTTCTGAGGCGGTCCTTGTCCCAACAGTCGGTGTTCTGAGAGCCCTCCCAGCTCTGACCTCCTCTGTACTCAGCTCTTAGATCCCCTCCAACTCTGCCGGGCTCTCCTTTGGTCCTCCGGTCCTGCCAAGAACAGTGGCCCTGCTTCTCCTGCCTCAGGCCACGGGCCCTGGCACATGAAGAGACAGGCAGGTCTGTTCCAAAGACTAGGTCTTTCTTGAAGGCTTTGGACAGGACTTGCTCAGTCAAGGGCTTGGCAGCTGACTAGAGGCAAATTTCCCAGGTCTTTGCTTTCTCTCTTTTTAGGGGAGAAAGCGTGGGGCTGGCTGAGAGGGAAATATTGTCTCCTTCCCCCTTTCAGGTGAAGACTTCTGTCTCCTGGATGTGCTCTTAAAAATGCACAGCTCTTCTGAGGATTGCACGAAGACCCTAGCTGAGATTAGTTAGAACAGGGTTTGAGGGGGACCTATTCTGGGTCATGGGCCCCTTGGGCCTATGGATGGCCTCCTTCTCAGGATAACGTTTGTAAGTAATCAAAGGAAACGCTACAGTTCAGCAAAGGGCTTATGAAAGTAAAGAGGTAATTGTTTCCCCTATTCAAGTTCATGAGCCCCCTGAAATCTATCTGCAGAGTCCCAACTGTTGGCTCTGCATTGAGAACTGCTGAGTCAGAACATGATACAGACTCCAGTTTTGGCTCATCTATGGGTCAGTCCATTCCCTCTCTGGTCCCTAGGGATTTGGACTTAGTACTGTGGAAAGAGTGTTGGGTCTAGAGTTGGAGATTAAATTCTGGCTCTGCTACTTATTAGGTGGTTCGGTGGATAGATCATTTGGGTTGGCATCAGGAAGACCCGAGTTAAAATGTGACCTTAGATACTATGTGACCTTGGGCAATTCACTCAATCTTTATGTGCCTCCATTTCCTCATCTGTAAAATAGTACCTCCCAGCGTTGTTGGATCAAATGAGGTGATATTTATACAGTACTTAGTACAGTGCCTAGCACATCATAGATGATAGATAAAATGTTAGTTATTATTACCCTCTGCATGACCTTGGACCAGTCATTTCTCTAGGCCTCTGCTTACTTATCTGCAAAATAAAGAAATTGCATGCCATGACTTCTGAGCTTCCTTGCAGCTCCAGGAGTCCTTTGGATGAAGCAGCCCTGAGAATACCTCATTTGTAACTTTTTCCAGGGAATGGGGTTTTTCGGGCTGTCATATGGGAGATGAGTCTGACGCTTCCGTGGCCTTGCTCCACCTCCCAATGTAATGGTAGCTCCCATTCAGAGTAGGGACTGTGAAATGCCCAGTTTCCTAATGGACAGTGGAAAAGGGTCTGAATTTAGTCACAGACCCTGAGGTTCCAAGCTTATCTCTGATACTAGCTGTGTGACATTGATTCTGGGCCAGAATCTGCTTGTTGGTAAACCACAGGGAGTTGCACTAGAGAACATTTTACTTCTGCATGGCCCTTCATCTTCCAGCTATGGGCCTTTGTACTAGCTGTGCCCCCTGCCTGGAATGCACTCCTTCTTCACCTCTACCTTTTGGTTTCCTTTCAAGATTCAGTTCAAATCATGCCTTCTGCAAGAGGCCTTTACACTTCTATAGCATTTCTGTTACATTCTATACATTACTAATATTTTTTGACATTCTATGCATTTCTGTTATCATTTACAAAGCCTTTTATTTTATCTGATCCTTACAAGAAACTCTGTGAAATATTCTATCGTTATTTCTACTTTACACAGGAGGAAACTGAGGGCTAGAGAGGACAAGTGACTTACCAGTGGTCACCCAGCTGTTAGTGGCAGAAAGGAGACCAGAACCAGGCTCTGCTGACTCTGTCCCCTTGTTCTTTCTTTCACTGGCCCAGCATCATGTGTTTCCTGTGGTTTTCTTGGGGTGGGGAGGGATCACCCACATGTGCTCACCTGGTCCCTCTTGTGACAAGGGACATATCTCTGGGAGACATCCGGTCGGGGTCCGGGATGCAGCCTTGGGCCGTGGGATGTCAGGGGCCATGCAAGGCCGGTTAGGTCCACAGAGGAATGGAAGCTGTGAGTCTGACTCCCCCACTCCTTCCTTCATTTAACCGCTGGTCCCCGGGGGAGCTCACAGATCGAGAATGGAAAAGAATGTTGGAGTGGACAGACAAATGATGAGTCAGCCCCACCAACACCTTTCTTACTACCGATGACTCTTGTGTCCCTTTCCTTCCAACCCCTCCCCTTGCAGGACTCAAACAATCAATCAGCAAGTATTTGTTCCTAGAGAGGATGTGATGGAAGGATCATTGAACCCCGGTCCAGGAGAACTGCGTTCTAGGTCTGGATTATTCACTTACAGAATCATAGCTTTAGAGCCCGTGGGGACCTGAGAAATCATCTGATTCAACCCCTTCCTCATTTTACAGGTGAAGAAACTGAGACCCAGCTGAGGTTTTGTGACTTGCCTAAGGTCACAAAGGAAGTAGCGGCAGAGGTCTGCCAACTGCAAGGCCAGCTGTGTCCTTCATCAGCATCTCTTTGAGCCTCAGTTTCCTGATCTCTAAAATGGGGATAACAATACTGGAAGGGCTTGACTTTGGGCAGTTGTGTGGAAACTGATTTGTAATTTTTAAAGCATCATAGCAGCGTGAGAGGTGCTGTTATTCAGTTTATAGTGTGACCCAGGCCAGGGTCAATCACATTCAATCTATATTTCTCTAATGCTTTGATGGTTAATTAAATTAACAAAGAAATTAACAAACTCTTCAACAACCCCTTATGTGAAAATTATTATCCCTACTTTACAGGTAAGGAAACTGAGGCTCAGAGAGGAAGCGACTTTTAGACATGCACAGGGGTCAGGTGCTGGGGTTGGAAGTGCTTTACCTGGGTCACTGACTGCTTCCTCTCCCTGTCCCTGGGCCTGTCCTCAAGGTGGGGGAGGGGGTGCAAGGTGGACTGCAGGAAGTCAGACATAGTGGTCGGATTCCTTGGACGCTGGGCCGGCTTGGCTCTTGGTCAACCTCCCGCCCCCCCCCCCCAACTTCCAAGATGATAAAGACCAAGACAACCAGAAGGCCACCAATAGCAACAGTAACAACAAAAGAGCATACGAGGTTCACCATTCACCCCACCTCCCAACCCTGGGTGGTATGTAGTGCAAACAGGGCACCATCTTACTGCTGAAGACCACAGGCCCAGAGGCAGAAGGGACCACAGATGTCATCTGGTCCAACCTTGCATTTACTGGGAAACTGAGACTTGGGGGGGAGTACCTACCTTCCTTGAGGGAGAGCCCTTTCCAAAGGGCAGGGAACCAGAATAGAGACATATCAGTGTCTTCCCTCCCTCCCCTGATGAATCATGGTGCAGCCAGGACAGTGAGCTTCACCCAGTTGGCGGGAAGCTGGCCTTTCCCGGGAGGAGTCAGAGGTTTGGCTCAGGGCTACGTGCTGAGCTCCAGCAAATCTTTTCCTTTCGTAAATGTCTCTTCTGTACTTCCCGGACCAAGCGGATCCACTCCCATGTGACCCGGGGAAATACTGCCTGCTGCTGCAAAAGAAAAGAGAGGAGCCTGGCTCACTAAAAAGCCGACCAGAGGGTTCTGTGGGCCAGGAGAGGGAGAGAGGCAGCTTGGGAGCTACTGGCGAGCAGGACTGGCTTTGCCTTTCATTGTGTCCCTGGCACCAAGGACAGTGCTGGGCACATAGTAGGTGCTTAATAAATGCTTGTTGACTGATTAATTTGGGACCTCTGGTCATTTCCTTGGGGAGACCCTTTAGTGCTTAAAATGCACCCAACAGGACTAGCTAGGTGGCTCAGTGGATAGAGCTCTCGCCTTGGAGTCAGGAGGACCCGAGTTCAAATCCAGCCTCAGACACTTGACACTTACTAGCTGTGTGACTCTGGGCAAGTCACTTAACCCCGATTGCCTCACCAAAAAAAAATGCACCCAACCCTCCTCTCTGTCTGTTCGTTCATTCAACAAATGTCCAATTAAGCACCTACTATGTGCAGAGCTTTTGCTCTAGGCACCCGGGGGGGGGGGATACACAGCTCTGACCTCATGTAACTTTACTGTCTAATAAATGGGCAAGATACAGACACAGGAGACTCTAGTCCACAGTATTACATGCTAAGGACTGAGGAGTGAGGTGTAGAACTATATGCCGTGTGAGTCTGATAGGGATCCAGGAGCGCTTCCTGGAGGTGGTGACAGTCTGAGTTGGATAAAGATTGAATCAACAAAGAGGAAGAAGGGAAGACATTCCAGGCAAAAAGGGTAAAAACTCAGTGTTCCTTTCAGGACCCCTACTAAGTCAGGAAGAAGACTTCCTGACTTTTCTTTCTCTGCCTGACTCCTCCTCCCCCCTTCTCCAAGCTGTGGGGGATCGACCACTCCCTCCTCAAATTTCTTAGGTCAGTTTCTTAAAATTCCTCTTTTTTCCCTATCCTGTATCATAGTTGTTTGTGTCGCTGTGATTAGATATTAGATACCATTAGATATTGCAATACCCAATATGCGATATTAGATATTATTAAATGTGAGTTCCTTGAGGTCAGAGATTTCTTTGTTTTTCATTCTTTAAAAAATCTCCCTCATTGTGTATGTAACAAGCCCTGTGGATGTGAGACAGTTGAAAGAACACTGACTCTGGAGTCAGAATACCTGGGTTCGAATTCTCCCTCTGATGCTCATTACCTTTGTGACCTTAGGCAAATCACTTAACTTCTCCAGTTCCTTCTGTAAAATGAGGGGTGGGACTAGATGAATGATGAATGAAAAAAAAAATGATCAAGTGCTCACCATCTGCCGGACACCAGGATAAGTACTGGAGAAATAGATACCAAAGCAAAGTCATCCTTGTCTTCTGTAGTGAGGAGACAACACACAGAGAGGAATAGTGTGGCCAGGGAAGGAATTTAGGTCTGGAGGGTCCCAGGGACAGGGAGTGGAACCAAGGGCAGTCCATTGATGCCCCATTCTTTCTAGAACCTTTGGTTCTATTGCCTTGATTACTGTGCTCAGAGCAGGTGTTGGAGAGAGAGAGAGACAGAGACAGAGACAGACAGAGAGACAGACAGAGACAGACAGAGACAGAGAGAGACAGAGAGAAAAAGAGAGAAACAGAGAGAGAAAGACAAAGAGAGTGAGAGAGAGAAACACAGAGAGAGACAGAGAGTGAGAGAGAGACAGGGAGACAGAGAGAGACAGAGAGAGACATAGAGAGAGAGACAGAGAGAGTGAGAGAGAGACAGAGACAGAGAAAGAGACAGAGACAGAGAGAGACAGAGAGACAGAGAGAGAGAGAGAGTAGGGCAGGGAGATTGAGAGATGTCTGGAAGGTCGAAATAGCATGACTGGCCACAGGTTGGCTCTGGGGGAGTTTGTGTGAATGAGTAGTCGAAGATGATATCTAGGTGGGGAGCTTGAGTGACCGGTAGGATGGGGGTGCCCCCAGTGGAAACAGGGACCAGAAAATGGAGGGCTTAGGGGAAAGATGATGAGTTCAGTTTTCAACATGTTGAGTCTGAGATGTCGAAGTGGCACTTGGTGATTGGAGCTCAGGACAGAGATTATAGATGGATCCACCGATCTGGTAATCATCTGTCTAGAAGAACCCCATGGGAGCTGATGAGATCACCAAGAGAAATAGTCTAGAGGGAGAAGAGAAGAGGGCACATGACACCCAGGGTCGTTGGGCTCTGATTAGAGGAAGATCCAGCAGAGGAAGCCAAGGGCAGCATCAAACAGGCAGGAGGAGAACCTGGAGAAGGTGTGTCACAGAAACGAGGAGAGGAGAGAATCCAGTGGGAGAAGGTGATCACCGGATGTCGAATCCGACAGAAAGGTCAAGAGGGGGATTGAGAACAGGCCATTAGAATGGGCAACTAAGAGGTCACTAGTCACTTCAAAAAGAGCAGTTTCAGCTGAACTAGGAGGGTGGAGGCTGGACTACAGAGCGGTTAGAGAGAGGGAGAGGAGAGGAAGCAGGGGTATCCATTGAGGTAAGCTTTCTTAGGGACTTCACCCTCCAAAAGGTGAGAGGGATAGTGGAGGCAGTTAGATCAAATGAGGTTTGTTTTTTTGTTTGCTTTTTAAAGGGATGGGGATATGTGGGCAAGCCTTCAGGCAGAAGGGAAGCAGCCAGCAGAGGGGTAAGAGACTGAAGCTTAATGAGAGAGAGGATTACAGAGGGGACAAGCTTATTGTTCTGAGCACAACAATCGGAGTGAGTCCTGAGCCCAGTTGTGACATCTTCCCACTTCCACTAACCCTTTCCTCTTTTATGCCCTGGCCTGTTCACCCCTAGGCACCTACCCTGTGTCCTACCTGGTCTTTCTCTTAGCTAGCTGCCAAGTAGGAATTTCAGAATGAGCTCTTTGCTTTCCAATCAGGGCAAGGTTCTTCTTAGACTCAGAACAGCCATAGAGTTCTGGGCTTTGAATTAAGAAGATCTAAGTTCAAATCCTTCTTCAGATGCTTAGAAGCGATGAGATTCTGGGCTTAACCTCCCTATGCCTCAGTTTCCTTATCTGTAAAATGAGGGGATTGGACTCGCTGGCCTCTTAGGTTGCTTATTGTATCTGATAATTATTAAGTACCTTAGGCTTTGCAAAGCTCTATTTAATCCTGTACTCTGTATAGATTTATCTGTGTGCCTGCTGTCTCTTCAATAGAGTGGAAGTTCCTTGAGGGCAGAGACTTTCATTTCTTGTCCCTATGTCCCCAGTGCCTAGCATGGTGTGTGGCACATATTAGGCACTCAACCATTCTTCTTCAGAGGGAGCTAGAAGGGACTTTGCAAGGGCATCTAGTCCAACCCCTACATTTTACAAATAAGGAAACTGAGACCCAGGGAGTGGACTTGGCCAAGTTCGCCCAGGTGGTATCTGAAGAGGGATCCGAATTCAAGTCTCCTGATTCCAAGGCCATTCTTTCATGCTTCCTGCTGCTTGAATCCAACTGAATTGCATGGAAAAGACATCCAGGCAGAGGGGTTGTGCCGCCTCGCTAGGCAGGCCCATTCACATGCGGATCGTTGCTCTGCAGTGTTGGGATGTTTTTACTTCTATCCAGTCCAAGTCTGCCTCTCTGCAGCTTCTACCCCTAGTTTCAAGAGGACTGAGTCCATACGGCAAGCTCTTTAAATTCTTGAAGACAGCTGTCATCCTCCCCCTGCCCCAAGCCCTCTCCTCTGCAGACTGAACATCCCGAGGGCCTTTGATTGACCCTCATGCAGACATAGCATCCTCCTCCCAAATCTCCTGCTTGGCCAGGGTGCAATTCCAGCAATCATTGATCGTCTGCACCTTGCAATAGACCAAAGTGTTAGCAAATTCAAAACCAAAACCAAAACCTCGAGATAGAGAGATGGAGTGAAGAAAACCCCTCACTGGGAACTAGGACATCTGGGTTGTAGACCCGCCTGGCCCCAGGCTAGCTGTGTGACTTGGGACTTTCCTTTCTCTGGGTCTCAGTTACATGTCGTATGTGGTCCTTTTCCCATTACCATTCCATGTTCGGAGGCCCTAGGTGTTTAATTTTCACCCAACTGTTATGTCCCCTTCCTCTGAAGACCCTTCCCTTAGCGTTCAGCTGAAGTTAATAAGCATTTTTAAGTGTCTTCTATGCAGGGGTGTGCTGGCAAATGTTTAACAACTGGCTCTTCAAAAAATGTGCTGACGACACACTTTCAAGTTTTATCTACTTTATTAATATTTTTCTCATCACTGTTTTAAGTCTAGGTAATCAACAAAACCATAAATCAAGCCCTGATTTGTAGCATTTGCCAATTTCTGAATTGTAAATGCTCACACTGAAAATTTAAAAATCAGCTCTTTCCCAGCCAGTTTGGGCTAGCTCCAGCACCTCCTGCTTCTTTCTGTGTCATCTCATCTCTAGGGACCTGGTGTCTGGATAGCCACAGTCTCACTCTGGCCCCATCCCCTTTCACTTCTCTCTTTTGTCTTCTTCCATACCACTAATCTCTAAGATAGTGTCAGGGATCTAGGAATAGAAGAAACCCCAGAGGTTGTCCTGTCCAACCTTCTCATTTTACAGAAGAGGAAACTGAGAGAAGAAGTAACTCACCCAAGGTCACGAATGTAGTGAGTGGCAGATTTGGGATTTAATAGAAGAACTGGGATTTCAGAACACTTCAAAGTTCCAAGCTGCCTGAACTGACGTAGAATGTTTGCACACACCAGAGAAGGAAGATGACAATTTTTATTTCAAAGTAAAATTATGATATCCACTGTACAATGAATTACATCAGCTCATGGGGATGGGGGTGCTTTGTCCTTGATGTTCAGGGCCTCCTGCATACCCTGGAAAATTTGGTAACTCAAAAAGACAGGTTAAGTTGGCTTTAGGGCAACATTATTTGTATCTATTTGCATTTAAAGTACATTTGCATAGACAGAAGTTATAGTAGATGATAGCAGAGTTATAAAAATGATTTTAAAATTCTTGCATCAATTGATGAAATTGGCATGCAAGGCAATTCTCATATTCTATGCTCTTTCCATTGTAATAATAGTAATGATAATAGCTAACATTTATATAGCACTTACTATATGTTGGGAGCTGTGTTTTACAATTATTTTATAGTAAACACTTTATAATTGTTATTTCACAACAACCCTGGGAGGTAAGTGCCATTATTATCCCCACTTTACAGAGGAGGAGACTGAAGCAAAACATAAGTTAAGTGACCTATCCAGGGTCACATAGCTAGTAAGTGTCTGGGGCTGGATTTGAACTCAGAGCTTCCTGATTCTAAGCACTCTATCCAAGTGCCCCGCTTAGCTGCCTCCTTTGTATCACAAGGATTGAGGTACATAGTGTGGAAAGTGCCCTGGCTTTGGAATCCAGTTGATTAACCTGGAATCCCAGGTCTACAGTCACTTTCCCTCTCTGCTCCTCAGTTTCTTCTTCATCTGTGAAATGTGTGTGTGTGTGTGTGTGTGTGATTGCACTCAAGGAACTCTGATGCTTAATCTTTTGATTGTTCTTTTTAAAAAAATGAAACAACCCCCACTCCCCATTTGTACTCTCTTTTCTGTTACCTCACGTAATCCTTTCAGCATCTCTGTGAGGAAGGGTGGGGATTGTTGTCCCCATTTAACAGATGAGGAAACTGAGGCATAGAGAAGAAAGGACCGTGTCTCATGATTCTGTTGCTGCTTCTCAGCCTGTCTTCCTCTTTTCTCTGTAAAGGAGGAGGAAGGTGCCCAAGGTGGTGATGCTCAGGGCATCGGAGCGCTGTTTGAGGCTCTCTGTGGTCTCCAACTCGGCCCGAGTATGATCTCTTGGTATTATTGAGTGTCTATGCTGGGACAATGTTTGTCCTCATTTCTGCTCTGAATTAATAACTTATTTATGATATATAATAAACTCCAGACATCACCTCACTGGTGTCTCATCCAGCAAAGCTCCAGTCACCCCGTTAATTCCAGGGAGGGCTTTTTCTATTTTTTTTTTTGTGGCAAGACGGAGTAAGCTGGGTAGGTGGTCCCAAGGACATGCTCTGCCTACCCTGCTAGGATGGTGCGCAGCTAGAAAGCACTTAGTCCGGGCACTCGGAGAGAGAGTAGCTGTGAGCGGGAGAAGCAAGGACAGTCTGCCCCTTGTCTCAGCTTCCTGGAAGCTCGATCAGGTTCAAGGAAGAGAAGTGACTAGAGCCTTCGTGGGGGGAAGGGGGTTCTGCGTTCCTTGGACTCCTCAGTGGAAATCTCCAAAAGCTGCCAGTTCTGTGTGGTGCCTTCGGTTTTCAACATCTGTGGCTTTTGCCTTTCAAAGTCTTCTGCAAACATAATATTTACACAGCACCTTGCTCCAAACCATGGCCCGAGGAGCCCACTGTAAACATGACCTCATTTGTTTTCCGAACATCTCCATAAAGCAAAGGTGTGTGTGTGTGTGTGTGTGTGTGTGCATGTGTGTATTCTTCCCATTTTATAGATGTGAAAACAGGCCTCATTCATCATTACTGAGAGATGCTGGCAACCATGTGTGCTCATTCCTAGAGTATCAAAGCCTCATTTCTTCGCCAAAACTGGGACCTGGCAGTGTGGAGGAATCAATCAACCCATCAACATTTTTTGAGTTCCCTCTATATGCCAAGCTATGGGGATCCAAAAAAGAGGCAAAGGACAGAGCTTGCCCTCAAGGAACATACAAATCGAACAGGGAAAACAAAATACAAACAATCCACACAAAAGGCTATAGACAGGATAAATAGGAAATCATGAATGGGGGAAGGCACCAGAATTAAGAGGGCTTGGGGGAGGCATCGTGTGAAACACGGACTTTTAGAATGATGGTTCTCATGGGTGCGTCTTAGAGCCATAAAATGAGAAAGACCATAGAATGATGTCGGCCTTGGAACCGCAGCCACCGAAGCCCCCCGCGGTGATGAAGCACTTCCTGTGGGCAGAGCTCAATTTTTTTGGGGGGTGGAGACTCAACTGAAATAAGAGCAGGAGGGGTGTGGGGAGGGACACAGCGCAGTCCCAGGCAAAGCATGTGGGTTGGAATCCTGCTTCTGTCCCTGTGGGACTTCAGGCAAGCCGTCTGACTTCTCTGAGCCTCAGTTTTCTCATGAGTAAATTGGGAACAATAAGACCTAGAACCAGCGTCTCACAAAGCTTGGACTTGTGGAACTTTGCTAAGCAATAGCTCTCTCTGGGACTCCCTCTACCGATGTGACCTCCTCACCTGGGAGCTCCCTATACCAACAAAATCACCTCTCTAGTCCCTATCCCAAGCCCTGTATTTATAGTTATTATTATGTAGGCATAGGTAGCGTCCTCAAGAAGCTTATTCTGTAGTAGGGGGAGAAGAACAATGAAGCTATTTTTGTTGTTTCAGTTGTATCTGACTCTTTGTGGCCGCATTTGGTCTTTTCTTGGCAGAGATACTTGTTTGGTGTTTCCTTCTCCAGTTCATTTTACAGCTGAGGAAACTGAGGCAAACAGGGTGAAGTGACTTGCCCAGGGTCATGTAGCTAATACATGTCTGAAGCCAGATTTGAACTCAGGAAGGTGAATCTTCCTGTCTCCAAGCCTGACACTCTATCCGTTGGGCCACCTAGCTGCCCAATGAAAATGATAATGTGCGGTTTAACATGATAGAGACATGCCAATCAAAATGCTATTGGAGATCTGGAGAGGAAAATTGTCTCTGGGGTAAGCAGGATTCAGGCAGGGTTTTCTGGAAGAGGTGTGGCACTTTGAGTTGACTTTCTGAGGATAGGTAGGAAAAAATTTGGGTCAGCCAGGTGACTGAGTGGATAGAGCACCAGGTCTGGAGTCAGGAAGACTCATCTTCCTGAGTTCAAATCTAGCCTCAGATATTTACTATCTGTGTGACCCTGGGCAAGTCACTTAATCTTCTTTACCTCAGTTTCCTCATCTGTAAAATGAACATTCAGAAGGAAATGGCAAACCCCTCCAGTACCTTTGCCAAGAAAACCCCAAATGGGGTCATGAAGAGTCAGACATGACCCTACTCAACAACAAAAACAACAACAAGGAGAAGGAAGGGCATTTCAGGCACAGAGTACAGTCTGAGTAAAGGCTTGGGGGCTGGAAATCATAGTATATTATTTTTGAGGGGTCAGAGAATAGTCTAGTTAACTGTGATGTAGAAGTCATGAGGGAGTGTAATATGAGACCAACCTGGGAAGGGAGAATGGCCCCTAGCTTTGGAAGGCCCTAGAGAGCGACCATCTGGGCTTATAACTAAGCCTTTCATTGGACAGAAGAGGGAGGATGCTCAGAGAAGACAGGCCTTGCCCAGAGCCGCAGACAGAGACTGAGAACCAGTTCTTTTGATGCTCAGTTTGGGGTTTTCTCCACCTTGGCCCCTTGGTATCTTTCTAGGATTCTCTTTCACTTTCAGAACATTTGAAGGACATTTTATAAAGACAGCTAAAGGTAGAGAACATTTTTTAAGGACTTTTGTCTATTACCGTTATGTGTGTGTGGTGGGGTCTTCGGGACAGAGGGCTGGCCTCAGAAAGACATGGGCTCCAGGCTCGTCTCAGGCACTTACTGCTGTGTGGCAAGGAGTCACTTAACCACCCTGTCCCCAAGGCCACTTTTTAAGACTATGGAAGGGCTGATCTGCGTTGAGGGAAGGGTTATCCACTCTAGGAGTTCACCACATCATGGAAATCACTCATCTGGATTAAAAAAATTGATACAACAACACTACTGGTTGGACCAGAGAGAGCGGAAGATCCTCTAAATATATAATAAGAATTATTTGTAATGAGCACCTTTATAGTTAAATATAAGCCCTACTGTTTAAAAATTGTTTGTGGGCCATCCTGTTTAAGTAGGCGAGATGTTTCTCTTTGTTTTATAGTATCGGTTTGCTCAGTGACAGCCTCTCTTCTCCCCCAGGAAGTCCAAAGGTCAGTGCTAGCCCAGAATCCCTGGAATCCTCCCAGACTGGCGGCCTCCAAGCTGGCGGGGCGGGGTGGGGGGGGGGAGTGGGGCGTGTCTGTCTTCCAATGTTTCATATCCAGACAAAAAGGCATGTTGATACCTTGATATTTTGTAACTTAATGCTTCATTATTCAGACAGGTTGGTCCTTCCCTGCGTGGAACCTTTGGGTAAAGTTCATTGTACCCTCATGGTAACATTGTTAATCACAGAGGGGCAGTCTCTTAAAAGCAGTGTGGTGCAGAGAAGACTTGCACTTGGAATTAAGGGACCTGGGTTCCTGATACAGACTGGCAAGTGACAATTTCTCTGACCCTCAATTTCCTCCTCATCTGCAGAACTGGTTTAATAGTACATCTGGAAAGTGATTTGTAAACCTTGAAATTATTCAGGGTACAAACATTATCTAATTAAGCCTGAAAAGAGGCCAGCAAATATTATTGTCCCATCATCGGAAAACTAAGGCTCAGAGTAGGTTGAATCTAAAAAGGTTAGAATTAATAAGGATAAATGTGCCATGTAAGCATTGGGTTTGAAAATACTGACTTTATAAATACAAGGTGGGGAAAGTGTGGCCAGAGAGCTGTTGGTTTGAAAAAGATCTGGGGGTTTTAGTGGACTGCAAGCTCAATGTGAGTCAGCAGTGTGATGGGGCAACCAAGAAAGTAAATGTAATATAATCTATGTTGGAGTTATTATCCTTCCTATCACAGCCCGATCTAAGGGATTTTGCTTGTGAAACTCTGGAAGGACTTCAGTGGAAGGCATCTTTGCCTGATGTCCAGCGCATGAGTGGGTCTTCAGGGTAATGCTGCAGCTGGGACGCTGTGGCCTTTTCTTCCTCATGGGGAGAAAATTTTCTAATTTCTCCCTAACCATCTACAGACAACTCAGCAGATCCCTGAATCTTGTGACTTGTCCTCATTTTTCCAGTGGAAAAAATGAAATCTTTCAAGTCTTTACTATAAAACTCCTTTAGGTGGAGTTTGGGAGGATTTATTCATATTATAGTCAGCCTGATTTTGCCTGTCCTGCCCTAAAGGATTCAGTGATTTGCTTCCTGGAGTAACAGACCCAAGGCCAGAGACGAAGGCTCGTGGCATCATAGCATCAGAGCTGGAGGGGAGCTGGGGATTTTTACTGAGCTAGTCTCTAACCTGAGAATGCTCGGAGCCACACAAAGCAGTCTTAGAGATGCGAGTGCCAGTAATCAAGTAGTTTAATTAATCAGCTTCACAGTGAGAAATGTTATCTTAGCCAAAGTAAAAGGACAGGTTATATACTCAAATCACAACTGGAGAAGGAGCGGAGAAGGTGGATTACAGTCCTTTAGTGGTTTCCCATGAGAAACCTGTTAAGTCCCACAAGTTCAGGAGTCAAGTCTTTGGGGGTTGTGACCACCTCCCCTAAAGTACAGAGCTGGAGTTCTGAGGTGGGCACGGGTTCTACAATCTTTGATTCACTTCACTTCAGGTATGCAGACAGAAGGATGCCAGTGACTGTGTGCCTTGTTAAGGTTTGATTGATCAGTTCAAACCTCATTGTGAGTCTGACTCAGAGGCTGGAAAAGGCAATTCTACAGAATCTAATCTCTTAGTATATTCATTACACTTATCATATTGATTATTATAAAACCAGAATTACTTTCTCAAGTCCAACCCCCTTATTTGACCTGAGGAAACAGGCATCATCCCTTCTCTGCAGTGAAGGAGTTGGGGTGCTAGTCTCTCTCTTCAGCACAATACTTCAAGGACTGGAGGCCTTGCACAAAAGGGTTAGCTGAAGAGACTGGGAATGTGTAGCCTGGAGGAGAAAAGACATAAGAGAGAAGAGATGTGCTTTCTGTCTTCAAGTCAGTCAGTCAATCAATCAATCAACAAGCATTTATTAAGCACTTACTATATTCTAGGTACTGTGCTGAGCTGTGGAGATACAGAGAAAGGCAAAAACATGGTCCCTGCCCTCAGGAAACTCACGGTCTAATGGGGAGAAACCATGTCAATAACCAAGTACATAGAGTAGATGGGAGGAAAACTAGCATCTCGAGGGACCAAGGAAGGCCTCCTGCCAAAGGGAGGAATTGAGCTGAGTCCTGAGGAAAGCCAAGGAAATGAAGAGACAGAGATGAGGGAGGAAGGTGCTTCAGGCAGTGGGGACAACCAATGCCAAGGTATGCAGATGGAAGATGGAAATTCACGTGCAAGAAACAGTGAGTGGGCCAGTGTTTTGGAAGTCTATGATATGAAGTGGGGATTAGACTTGGTTTCCTTGGTCCTAGAAATCAGGTCTAGTAGCAATGGGGAGAAGTCGCAGAGGGCTAAGTTTTTGTCCAATGCAAGGAAAATTTCACCCAAACTAGAACTGTCCAACTGCCCCAAACAGCTCAGAACAGGTAGTGAATTCCTTATCACTGGAGGTATTCAAGTGGAGACTGGCTGATCACTTGTTTGGGATGTTGCACATAAAGGGAATTCATGTTCATGTTGGCTTTCACTAGAAGTCTTTTTTGGTTGTTTCCAACACTGAGGCTCCATGTGTGGATTTTCTTATTCCCTTCCTGGCTAGCATGGTATCGTTTGGGCTTCTAGGGACAGTGGAACACCTTAGCACACTCTTGTACATTTTCCATCATTGTTCTTTTTCCTAAAAATAAATATCCATTTCCAGGCATTTTAATAATAATCTTTCGTATGTTTCAGGGACTTTGCAGTTTCCACGTGGATTTTCTCATGTGATCCTTATTGAACACCTGGCTTTGAATCCTAGCTCTGGTGCTTACCAGCTGTATGCCAGGCGCAAGCTGCTTCCCTTCTCTGGGCCTCCATTTGCTCATGGGTAAAGGAAGGGGCTTGTTCTTTGTTGTTATTCAGTCATGCCCAAGTCTTCCTGACCCCATTTGGTGCTTTCTTGGCAGAGATATTGGAGTGGTTTGCCATTTCCTTCTCCAGCTCATTTTACCGATGAGGAAACTGAGGCAAACAGGGTGAAGTGACTTGCCCAAAGTCACGCAGCTAGTAAATAGCTGAGGCCAGAGTTGAACTTAGGAAGATGAATCTTTCTGACCCCAGACCAGGTGTTCTATCTACTGGGCACCCTGGTGACACCCTTAAGTCCTGTTTTGGGTACCAGGTGACCTTGGCTTTTCCAACGTTGTGCCAGTAGAACATAGGCTTAGACAGGTCCTGCCAGGCTGATGCATTTTCAAATTTGGGACCCAATTATAGATTGTGTGATTGCTGCATGATCACTGACCCAGATAAATTCGATGAGGCCCGTTGCTATTTTAGCCATAGATGGCGTGATGGTTTTTTTTTTGGCCACAGCAACTTTTGAATAGCCTCTATGACTGAGTTGTCTGCACCCATATCTACGATGAGGAACATCAACTCTGTTTTACAGAAGAGAGAGCTGAGGCTCAGAGAACTGAGACCTCTTGCCCAGGGTCATCTAGTCAGGTGACTGGGGCCAAGGCCGGGACCCACACTGCCTCCGGGCTCAGAGCTCTGGGTAGCAGGACCAAGAGGTCCAAGACTGCAGCTCCGATGAAGAGCCTGGCAGCTGATGCAGACTCTTGGCATCCCAGCCCTGCTTCCTGTCTCCTTGTCCCGAGGCGGGCAGTGATTGCTAAGATTCTGTGCCAGCCAGTGGGCTTGGCCCTGAGCCCCACAGGCTGGGACCATTACAACCGAGGAAAGTTTCCAGAGAATTAGGACCCACAGCAGGCACAAAGGAAACCTTGGGGCTGCCCCAGGAGAGGCCAGGTTTCGTCCTTGTCTCCAGGCTGGGGACAGGGCTTAGGGTTTTATGCAAGCTTTGGGGAGCCCTCGAGAAAAAGCAAAATTCCAAAGAGCCCGAGATCCTTTGGGCAGGCAGGCTCTAATTATTGCTGGCATTTGGACTGCCAACATGACTCCAGGCTTTGAGAAAGGATCTCTTTTTAAACTTTCTCTACTGGGGATTGAGGGACAGGAATAAATGATAACAATTGCTTTTCTACAGTGCTTTTCTTGCAACAATATTAGTAATAATAGATATCTCCAGCCAGAGCTTTAATTTCTGCAGAACGCTTTGTATATATGATCTTAGTTGATCCTCTCTACAATACCTTAAGGTAGACTCTGTGTGTGTGTGTGTGTGTGAGAGAGAGAGAGAGAGAGAGAGAAAGAGAGAGAGAGAGAGAGAAGATAGGGATAAAGACAGGCTGTGTTATTTGGTTGGGACAGGAAGCTTCCTCTTCCAACGTCCTCCTCTGCCTTTAAACTCTTACAGAATTTCCTAGGAAGGAGGTGGCAAACACCTTTTGGGCTGGCTCTCTGCAGCCCCACAGCCCTCCCAGAGGCCCGAGGAAGAGTCAGATGTCACTGGGAAATATTTAATAGAAATGCAGTGAAACAAATGATGTAATAAAACAAATATTTAACATAGATACATAAATAAATAAATAAATAAACAAACAAATAAATAAATAAATAAATAAATAAATGCAAATGAACAGCAATGTTCGTTTGTGGTTCTCTAAATCAGTATAGGCCTCAGGGGATCCTTCTAGGCTTAGAGACTCCTATTCCTATCGAGGAGCAATGAGACTTGCTGAGGGTCATACGGCTCATAATCAGCAGAGATGGGAATCCAAGTACAAGCCTCTTTCTTTGATGTGCTGCTGACTCCTGATGGGGGAGAATCTTTAAGAAGGCTAGGTAGCTCAGTGGATAGAACACTGGACTTGGAGTTAGGAGTTCAAATGTGGCCTCAGACACTCGGCAGCTATGTGACCCCAGGCAAGTCACTTAACCTTTGTCTGCCTCAGTTTCCCCAACTATAAAATGAGATGATAATACCATCTACCTCCCAGGATTGTTGTGAGGATCAAAGGAAATAATGTCTGTAAAACACTTCATAAACTTTAAAGTGTTGTACAAAGGCTAGAGAGACACCAGCTTGTCATGCTAATGCTGTGGTTAGGTGACACAGCTTTGGAGAACCCAGGGTCACCTCCCCATTACAAGACTGTCCTAGAGAAGAGGGATGAGACATTTCTTCATTATTTGGCTTTCTTTTTTGAATCTAATTTTTATTTATAATTTTTATTTTTGTATCAGTGATTTCCAAATACAGCCCTCCTCCCTTCCCTACTCATTGAGTTATCCCTTATAATAAAAAATAAAAAGGAAAGAGAAAACAAAACAATTGAGCAGAAGCAATCTACTTATCAAAGGAGTCTGCCAGTGTTTATAATGTTTCCTGCCTACAATCCCTCATCTCATCTTTGGAGCTGAGCTTGGCCATTATAATTGTTGTTTGTTTGTTTGTTTTTTTTTGGCTAGGCAATGGGGTTAAGTGACTTGCCCAGGGTCACACAGCTAGTAAGTGTTATGTGTCTGAGGCCGGATTTGAACTCAGGTCCTCCTGAATCCAGGGCCAGTGCTCTATCCACTGAGCCTCCTAGCTGCCCCTTGCCATTATAATTGTACAAGTTTGAGGTTTTTTGGTCTTTCCTTTTACACCTTTGTCACCATTGTATATCTTGTTGTCCTGGTTCTGCTTTCATCACCCTGCATCAGTTCAGACACGTTTTTCCTAGGTTTCCCTGAGTTCAGCATGGTCTTCATTCCTTATGGCATAGCAATCATCCCTCATATTTATTTACTAAAATTTGTTTAGCTCTTCGTCAGTCAATGGGCACCCGCCTTCTTTCTGATTCTTTCCTATCACAAAAAGTGTTGTCAGGAATGTTTTGTGGCATATGGGCCCTTCCTGTTTTTGATCTCCTTGGGATCTATGCCCCAGAGTGGGATTTCTAGGTCAAAGGATATGGACATTGTAATTACCCTTTCCAGGCTAAGAAGTTTGAATTTCACTTGGTAGGCAATAGGGAGCCCGTGAAGGTTGCTGAGCACCAGAGTTCACCAGAAAAAAAATCAAGGAACTTTTATTGTCAAAAATACCAATGATCTATGTTATAGGATGCATCCTTTCCCTATCTTCCTTAGCCTTAGTTTCCCTATCTGTTAAAAAAAAAAAGAGCAATCCTTGCCTTACCTAGGCAAGGGTTGTTGTGAGGAAAGTGATTTGTAGACCTTAAGGACTTATAGAAGAAAGAGGATTGTAGTTTTAGAGCTAGAAATGACCTTGGGTGCCATCTAGTCCAGCCCCTTCATTTTCTTTTCTTTCTTTTTTGGGGCAATTGAGGTTAAGTGACTTGCCCAGGGTCAACCAGCCAGTAAACGTCAAGTGTCAGAGGTTGGATTTGAACTTAGGTCTTCCTGACTTCAAGGCCAGAGCTCTATCCACTTCACCTCTGCCCCAGCTTTGTTTTCAAATGAGGACATGAGAGGTGAAATGATTAGACCACAGTCACCCAGCTAGTAAGTGGTAGAGCAGGATGTCTGAGATGCTGTGATTCTGTGTTGGTCCTAGAAGAGCAGGTCAGTTCTTGGCTGTGTTTCTGAAAATGACCTTTCCCTCCATTGCCGCCCAGCCTCTGAGGCCCCAGGGTGGTTTGAGCCTAGTATCAGGGGCCGTGGGCTCTGTTTGGGCTCAGGTTGGTGCCCTGGTAGACCTGACATGCCCTCTGCAGCTCTGGTGACCTCTGGAGACCTACGTTAGGTTGGGCTCATCCAGTCCCAGAATCCCCCAGGCTTTCACCTGAGTGAGCCACACCGATGGCTGCTTCTGTGGGAGCCCACCATGAACAGCGACCACTGTGTCCTCGGGTTTTCCTTTGTGTGTTTTCCAAGTTAGGGCTTAACAACAAAGGCTTGATGGGCAAATCCAAGAACTTATGACATCGGGTGCAACAATGAGGGACTTGTCTTTGCTCACTACATGTCATCACCTTTCTCTCCCCCTTCTCCCCCTGTTAGAACTTATTTGGGCCACAGAGAAGAGGCAGTGTGAGTAAGAGGCAATTCTAGATTTGGAGTTGGGGACCTGGGTTTGAATCCTGCCGCAGCCTAATCTCCAGGTGACCTTGGGCAGGCTGCTTCCTCTTTTCGCTCTCTGCTTTCCTGTTCTGTAAAGTGGAGTCTTTGGACCAGACATTCTCCGAGATTCATTTCAGCTTCAGCTCTTGTGGTAGTGGAAAGTGTCCTGGCCCAGGAGCCAGGAGATCTAGAATCTCATCCCAGCTCAGCCATTTAGAATCCCAGAAACCAAAAGCGGCCGAGTCAGAAGGAAGCTTGGGGTCCTTTACTACAACCCATTCCTATTTGATCAATGCCTGTCGCAGCCATCATCCCCAACAAATGGTTACCCTACTTGTGCTCGAATAGCTCTGGTGAAGGGCAGCTCACTACCTCGCAAGGTAACCCATTTCTACCTTGGGAGAGCTTGGATTGGGAAGAAGTTTCCTCCTCATATCAAGCTGAAATCTGCCTCTCCATGGCTTCTACCCGTTGCTCCTAATTCTGCCCGATGGGGACGAGAGGAGCAAGCTTAGTTCTTTCACTGCTATTCTTGTTTCTTCATAGTCAATTGAGTCGCTCAAATGAGGTAATAATTGTAAATCATATAGCACAGTGCCCGGCACAGAGTAAGCACTATATAAATGTTAGCTATTTTTATTATTTTTTGTTGTTGTTCAGTTGTTTTTCAGTCACGTCCAGCTCTTCATGACTCCCTTTGGGGTTTTCTTGGCAAAGATACTAAAGTAGAGGACCATTTTCTTCTCTAGCTCATTTTACAGAGGAGGAAACTGAGGCAAACAGTGACTTGCCCGTGGTCACACAGCTAGTAAGTATCTGAGGCTGGATTTGATCTCAGGCCTTCCTGACTCCAGGCCTGGCACTCTATTCACTGTAGCACCTATCTGCCCCAAATTATTATTATCCAAATCAATTCAACCAAAATTTGTTAAGAGGAGAGCCCTGAAAATACTTAAAGGAAGTCAAATCCCATCCCTCCTCTCCCCACCCCCTTCTCTTCTTTGGCCAAACAGGTCATTTGGCATGGTGTCTAGGCCCTGCACCATCCCGGCTGCCTTCCTCAGAGCATGGTCCACCTTTCAGAATTGAGAAGCTCAGATTGAAACACAGCACTCTATGTTCTAAGGCCCTTTCCAACTCTGACATCCTATGCTCTGCGTTCTATTCCGTATTCCCTTCCCATCCCAACGTTCTACGTTCTAAGTTCTAAGAACCCATTTTAGCTTTGACGTTTTCTAACTCCTAAAGTTCCTTAGAGTTCTTCCATTCTAAGGTCTAAGGCCCCTTCCATCTCCAACATTCTATATTTTTTGTTCTAAGATCCTCTCCAGCTCCAACATTCTATGTTCTAAGTTCTAAGGCTCCTTCTAGCTCTGAAATTCTCTGTTCCAAGGTCCTTTCCAGCTGTGGTATTTTGTTCTATTTTCTAGACTCTTCCAACCCTGATGTTCTATACTCCCAAATTCTTTGGTCCCTTCTGTCTCCAATGTTCTGCCTTCTGTGCTCTAAGTTCTAAGGTTCTTTCTGACTTGCCTTTTCAGTTCTATTCAGCAAGCACTTGTTAAAATGCCAGTTGAGTATGAAGCAGGGTGCCGGTCTCTGGGGGAACGTCGGACGTCAGAGCTGGAAATGACTAGCCTGGATCCTCATGTCAGCTCTGCCACTAGCAGGCTGTGTGATCCTGGGGAGAGTTTGGGATGGGATCCACACACTTGTGGACTTTTACAATGGAAGGGATATCTCAGATAGCAGTGGAAAGGGGCCTGGATTTAGAGCCAAGAGGCAATGGGGTGGAGCAGGAAGAAGCCAGGGGGCTCTGGAATCCACTGGAAGTCCATCCTGGAATCTCAGGATGAGGACCTGAGTTCTAATCCAGCTTTACCACTCATGTCCTGCATGCCTGTGGGCAAACCACTTCCCGGCTATGGAACTCAGTTTTCTCATGTGTAAAATGGGTATTATGATATCCCCATTCAGAGGCAGCTAGGGGGTTTAGTGGATGGAACATTGGATTTGGAGTCAAGAAGACCTGACTTCAAATCCAGCCTTAGGTTCTTCCTATCTGTGTGACTCTGGGCAAGACACTTTAATCTTTGTCTGTCTCCTCATCTGTAAAATGGGAACAATCATACCCCCATTCAGAAGCAGCTAGATGGTCCAGTGTATAGAGCACTGGACCTGGAGTTAGAAAGACCTGAGTACAAATCTAGCCTCAGATCCTTACTAGCTATGTGACCCCAGGCAAGTCACTTAACCTCTGTTTGCCTCAGTTTCCTTTTCTGTAAAATGCCTACTTTGAAACTACCTTCAGTGTGTGACTGCCTCTCTGTCCTACACCTTGAAGCATCATGAAGCTGGTTCTTTTCCTCTTCTTGGCATAAGCAAGAGAGGCTGTTTCTTGCTGGGTTTGCTAGGAGCTCCATGCTCTACTGAAGAACAGCTGGCCAGCCAAGTGATGATGTCTTTGGGAGATATTCTGGCCAGAACCTGCTTTTGTAGGGAGTGGGTGGGCGGGGCCCAGGATGGGACATTGTGGGGAGTGATAGAAAAAACATGGAATTTGGAATGAGGTGACTTGGCTTTGTGTCCTGGCTCTGTCAATGACCAGTTGTATGACCTTGGTCAAGTGTCTTGACCATTCTTGGTCTCTATTTCCTTGGCTGTAAAATGAGCAGACTAGCTGTGGTGATGGATAAAAGGTCACTCCCTACTCTGACAGTTTGTTTTCCAATGTCCCTCCTGGGTGGGATGTTCCATGTTCTAAGATCCCTTGTCCATTCTAACAGTCTTGTTCAAATGTTCCTTCCAGGTTTGGCATTCCTTGTTCTGCCCTCCCCCTCTTCCCTGACATTCTCTGAGTTTGAAATTCTGTGCCTGATGGCGTTTTCTGCTCTGGGTGGTCCTGGTGCCTCTGTCTGGAGTTTCTGAGGGAAGAGAGTTCTTTTGTTTTCTGTATTTCTCCTACTGGTGGAATGCATGGAAAGATGGACTTGACATCAGGAAGACCTGAGTTTGAATCCTGCCTCAGACACTTACTAGCTGTGTGACTGAGCAAGTCCCTTAACCCTTGCTGCCTCAGTTTCCTTGTCTGTAAAACAAGGGAGTTGGACTCCTCAGAATCATATTTTTAAATGCATAAAATTAGATACATGGGATTATAAAGGAAAGCAACTATATTGAAATGCAGTTATCAAAATATTTAAAAGAAAGAAGTTCCTGGATTCCAGGTTCAGAACCCCTGGATAAGATATTGGTAAGGTCACTTCCAGCTCTAAATCTCTCAATTCTAGGTAAAGAAGGGGCTTCTGCCCTGGTCTCTCCATCTGGCTCTGATTTATTTAGAGATACTTGTAGTGAGCAAGAGCTCAAGCTGCTGTCTTGACCTCAGCTCTGGATGGGGGGCCAGAGACGGGGCCACCATGGTCTGCCTGGTCCCTGCTGACCTTCTGGAATCCTCCTCAGCTCCTCACTTCCATAGGATCTGCCCTCAGTTACAGTGTAAGCTCCTTGGGAGGCAAGATTGTTTCATTCACTGTGTTTCTAATTCCAGTGCCTAGTGTACACAGTGGACACTTAATAAATGCTTGTGGATTGATCGATTGACCTTGGTTAGCTCTGGAAAAGGCAGCTTGGTGCCATGGTAGGTAGAGCACTGGATGTGGCTCCGGGAAGATCTGGGTTCAAATTCTGCTCCAGACACTTAAATTATGTGACCCGGGTCAAGGCACTTCACTTCTGTAAAATGGGGGTAATAATAGCATCTACGTCATTGGGTTCTTGTGAGGATCAAATGAGATAATGTTTATGAAGTGCTTTGCAAACCTTAAAATACTGCATAAATGGGAGTTAGTCTTTTCTTTTTTCTCTGGTGACTAACTCAGTAATTGACTGTAATTTCCCAGGGTATAATGCCTGCCTTGTCTGGGCTTTGGGAGTGGGGGTGGGGCGTAGTTTATTGCTTGGCATGTTCCACAGAAGGTTGAGTGTGATACAAAGGCACAATTACAATCACCAACCAGTTGATTTTTGTCCAGACTGACCAGTATTTATTTTGTCACAGACAGCGATTGTTTCTTCCCCAAATGTTAGGCTCTGTCTGTTTTTACATATTAGATTTTGGTACCTTGAGTCAAACTAGGATTTGGAAACTAATTTTGGAGTTCATGAGGTCATAGGATGAGAGGACTCATAAAGATAGCTTATATGTACATATAAAGAAATGTAATTTATATATTCATATATATGTATGTACACACAAACACATATATTATCTATGTATATATGTATGTGTAACTATCATCTATATCTATCTATTCATCCATTTATCTCTCTGTCATCTACATCTATATATTCATCACCCATCTATTCATCCATCCATCCATCTATCTATATCTATCTCTATCCATCCATCTATTCATCCATCCATCCATCTACCCATCTGTCTATCCATCTATCATTCATCTATTCATCCATCCATCCATCCATCTATAACTATCTCTATCCATCCATCTATTCATCTGTTTATTCATCCATCTATCTATCTATCTCTATCCATCATTCATCTATTCATCCATCCATCCATCCATCCATCTGTTCATCCATCCATCCATCCGTCTGTCCACCCGTCCGTTCACCCATCCATCTGTCTATTTAATTTAGTCTACCTTGCCTAAGGTCCCACAACTAGTGAGTGCCAGTGCCAAGATCTGTCCACATGCCCTTTAACTTTTTTCAAACTACAAGTTAGCTTCCACATTTTAAAGATGGAGAAACTGAGGCTGAGAAAGGGAAGTGAGTTCACCAAGGTTATATAGTGAGTTGTTAATGATGGAGCTTATTCACCAGCAGATGGATATGAATGTTAGTAACAGCTCCTATATTTATAGCGGGAGGGTGGGGTCACAGATCTGAGACCAGAAGGAATCTCAGATCCTATCTAACCCAACCCCTTCATTTTAAAGATGTAGAAACTGAGACCCAGGGAAATGAGATGAGTGACCCCAAGGTCACATGGGTAGTGGCAGAGGCAGTAGGGTTTATAAAGTGCTTTTGTCAGAACAACCCTGTGAGGTAGGTAAGTGATTCAAGGATCCCCATTTCACAGAAGTCAAAACTGAGACTTGGAGATGTCAAATCATGGTGACTAGTCTAGGTTCCTAGCAGAGCCAGGATCAGACCTGGATGTTCTGACTCAATCCCCATTCTACTACCAAATGCACCATCTTACCCTTTAATGTCAGGGGCAGCTGGGTGGTGTAGTGGATTGAGTGCTAGGCCTGGAGTTAGGATGATCTGAATTCAAATCTAGTTTCAGGTACTTCCTGTGTGAACCTGGGCAAGTCATTTAATATCTGCCTCAATTGCTTCATCTGTAGAATGGGGATAATAATAGCACCTCCCTCCCAGGGTTGTTGTGAGGGTCAAATGACATAATATTTGTAAAGTGCTTAGCACAGTGCCTGACACATAGGAGGAGCTATATAAACACTCACTGTTACTATTATTATTATTATTTCATATACTGGGGGGAAGATGGTATAAAGTATGGAGGCCTTTCTTTTTTAAAGAAATGCTCTTCACTGATGTACTGTCCTAATGCCTCTTTGTGACGCAGATGTGACTCTGGGCTCTCAGAGACCCTCCAACAGAACCCAAGATCTGGAACGGTTCTATTTAGTAAGGACCTGGGGCTAAGTGCAATGAATCAATCCATATACATGCATTTATTAAGCACCTACTATGTGCCAGGCATTGTGTTAAGCATTGGGGTTACATAGAAGTGTTAACACTACTTTCTCAAGTAGCTTATACCCTATAAAAAGATAGTTGGAGGAATGGATTCAGTGCTGGGCTTGGAGCCCTGGGTTCAGATCCTAAACTATTGTTGTAGTACATGTTAATTATACAATATATTAACATTATATAATAATATTTATATTATTATATGACCTGTGTGACCATAGGCAAGTGACAAGCTCTCAACCTTGTTTTCCTCAGTGGTAAACTGAGGCAATTACACTCCACGGCCTCTCAGGTCCCTTCAGTGCTCCTGCATACAGAGAGAGTTGGCCACCAGGTGATAATTAAAAAAAATTTAGCCAGGACAACTTGCAAAGTCTATGACTGAGGCCTTGTGTTAGTGAAGGAGGCACCCGCTCACAAAGAATGACCGGCCTCTTGAAGCACTGCAGTCAGTCAACATTTAGCTCCTTAGCGAAAAGGCATTTATTAAGTGCCTACTGTGTGCTGGTCAATGAGCCATGCTCTGGAAATACGAGAAAAGTCAAAAGACAATCCCTGCTTTCAAGGAGTCTAATGGGGAGATGGCATGTAATAAATGTATACACTATATACAGGAGACAATCACCAGAGGGAGGGCGCAGACGAGGTTTGGGAAAAGCTTCCTGGAGAAGGTAGGTTATATCTGGGACCTTGAAAGAATCTGGGGAGGCCCAGAGGCCAAGGTGAGGGGGGAGTCCCAGAGGCTGAGGGGAGGAGGGAGGCCCAGAGGCCAAGGTGAGGGGGGAGGCCAGGAGGTGGAGGTGAGGAGGGAGGCCCAGAGGCCAAGGTGAGGGGGGAGGTCTTCTAGGTGTGGGGGATGAGGTTCCCCTTTGTGATTGTGACCTTTGGAAGCCCTCACCTGATGCCAGGATCTTACTCCCCACTAGCTCTCCCCACTCTGGGGCTTCCTCTTTGGACACTCCGTTCAGAGTGCCTGGCAGCGCTCCCTTCCTGGGATCTGTCTCGTTTTATCGTTTCCCCGGTTTTCAGTCTTCTCGGGCTCAGTCGCTCACCTTCTTCCCCAGACACGGTGCTAAATGATTTCTGGCTATTTTCCAAATACCTGTGGATAAAGTATTCCCATTTTCATCATTCTTTAAGGGTTCGCACTGCTTTATAAAGAGAATGAAGCCAGTATCACCATCTTCCCCCGCCTCAGGCTCAGGTTAAGGGAATTATCCAAAGTCTTGTGGCTAGTAAACGACAGTCAGACTTGATTCCCAGCCTCCAGCCCTAGGTCCACAGCACTCCACGCTCCCACTCTGCCTAGCCTCATGTCTTTATTATTATTATTATTATTATTATTATTATTATCATTATTATTGACTGGATCTGTAATTTATTAGTGCAGGGAACTCTGTATAAGGAAATTAACTCCCTTTATCCACACAGCTTAGAAATGATACTGTGATTTCTCGTCTTCCATAGTATCCTGGGGGGGGCAGTGTGAGAGGTTGCTCAGGGTCAAATAGTCTGTATGTGTGAGAGGCAGGTCTTAAGGCTCCCTCTGCCTAGTCCCTGCATCACCAGGTTAGTACACGGATCAAATGAGAGAACCCAGGTAAGTGCTCTCCTCAAAGGGCTGTTTGCATGTTAGTGATTTTTATTCTCCTTGATTCCAAGACCAGCTCTCCGTGCTCATATGCCAGAGGTGGCAAACTCACTGCCTTCCTCAGGGTGCAGCCTGCCAACCCCTTGAGGGAGGCCCCAACTGGATGGAAATGTCATGGGGAAATATTGAACAAAATAAATCTAAATATAGTACACCATATTTAATGTTAATCTGTGGTTTTCTAAATCAAAGTATGGCCATATTGCCTTCTCATCCCATCCCATTCCATCACAAAGCCAGTCATGTAGAACCACATACTGGGCATCCCAAAAGTCTCGGTGCCATCTTAACCATTTTAGAAGTTTTTCAAGCAGTTTTTTTCTTCTAAAGTGTGGGAGCACACTAAGCCTTTGGGATATCCTGCAAGTAACTGGTGGTTACTACATTTTCTGAGGACCATTAGGCCACTTACTTACTGAGGCTGGTGAAGTCGTGAATTTTGTATGCTAACTCTTTTGTTTCCAAGGTTATTTCTTTAAAATAGTTTGTCGTTGTTTATAAAAGACTCAAAGTAACCTTTTGACTATTTTATTATGTAAATGCCCCATTTCAGAGGCTGGGTTTGAGGTGTCCTATGTCTAATCACAATACTATGTAATAATAGATCGTGTTTCTGGTGTTCTCCTCTATACCTGCATGTGTCTATGTTACATATAACATATATATGTACATGTCATGTGTGTTTGTGCTGTATATTTCTATGTTAACTTTTTTTTCCTCTTTCTCCTCCTCCTGATTTGTACCCATGGTCTTCAGGCTGGCCTAATCCGGACTGACAGCAGCGAATACTTCATCGAGCCTCTGGAGAGGGGTCAGCAGGCAAAGGAGGAGACCGGGCGGGTGCACATTGTCTACCGCAGGGCAGCTATCAGGCAGGAGAAAGCAGAGCCCCTGGGAGACCTCCACAACGAAGGTAGGACCGCTGGGAGAGGAGCCTGAGGGGAGGAAATGGGCTGCAGCAGACAGCAGCAGTAATAGCTGATCGCCCCTTAAGCTTTCAGGTTTATAGAAATCAGTTCATCTGATCTTTAGGAGAGGGGGTGAGATAGGTGGTGCCGTTAGTATTATTCTCACTTGACAGAAAAGCAAGCTGAGACCCTGTGGAGTGATGAGCTCAAAGTCCTGCAGCTCGTTAGTGACAGACTGGGTCTGAATCTATCCTTCTGTCTTGAAAGCCCGTGTTCTTTCTTCTACCGGGTCAGCTATTCGATGGCAAGCTCTTGAACCCTGGTCTGGACCACACTGCCACGTCCCTGGGGGCAGATTTCAGGCAATGAGCCTCTTCTCTCTGGTCCTCAGTCTCTTCATCTCAAAAATGGAAAATAATTAGTTATGCTAAATTCATGTCACCAGCTCAGAAACTTCAAGGGCTTTTTAAAAAATGACATCTTTCTCTCTGTCTCCCTGTCTTCCCTTCTTTCTTCCTTCTTTCTTCCCTTTCTTTTTTCTATCTTCCTCCCTCCCTCCTTCTCTTTCCTCTTCCTTTCGTTCTTCTCTTTTTTCCCTTTCTTCCTCCCTCTTTCTTTCTTCCTCACTTCCTCTCTCCTTCCTTCCTTCCTTCCTTCCTTCCTTCCTTCCTTTTTATTTCTTTCCTCCCTCCCTCCCTTCCCCTCCCTTTCTCTACGTTTCTCCCCCCCACCCTTCCTCTTCACCCCCATCATATACACAAAGAGTATTCTTTGTATCTAGTAGAATTCTTCCTATCCAAATAAAAATTCTGAGATGTTAATTCTTTCTATGTGCCACTATTATGTTTTGAGGGACCTGAACAGACCTGGGGTGAATCCACAACTGTGTAACAATGGCCACGTTGGAATGAAGGCTTTTTGGCCAATACACATCCTGCCCATTAGTGATCTCTTCCTTTCCCCACCCTTAGGATCGTTGGGTTCAGTACAGAATTTAGAAGTAGGCTACATGGCACCGTGGAAAGAGCTTTGGATTCAGAGTTTGGAGGACCTGGACTCAGATCCTGACCCTGGTGCTTACTAGGATTGTGGTGTAGGGCAAGTCACTTAAGCTCCCTGGGCCTCAATTTCTTTATCTGTAAAATGAAGGGCAAGATTTGAACCCTGTAGCTGTTTTATACCAGCCCTCTTCCCATCATCAGTTCATAAATATTCTGTCAGTTAACAAACATTTACTATGTACCAGGCTCTGTCCTACTTATCATAGAGTTCTGCTCCATGTTTTGGGGGAATGTGCAGGCCCTTCCCTTTGTCTTGGGGGCCCTTGCTTTTTTGTCTTCTTCTGTCTCTACCTTCTGCACAGTCCTTGATCCCTTTGACCTTGGCTGGTGAGAATTGATCATGCCCCTAAACAGGCTCATGGACCCTTCAAGGGATCACTTGGAGAACCGTCGGTCTCAGTGGTCTTGAAGGTTAGAGTCGATCCTGCTCTGCAGCCGTTGGCCAAGTGTTTGCCCCTAACTGAATCTGGCCAGGAGGTGCCTTTGGGCCAGAAGAAGGTGTGAAGATTTATTTATATAGAGAGATGGTGATCTTCGAGAACAGGCATGCTCTTTCCTGAAACCAGTAGCTTGGGAGTGGCTGAGGATGGGATTGGAAAACTCACAGAAACCCCAGGGCTCAATTGTCTCAAAATAGAAGCCTTTTCACAGGGCATCAGCTGCTTTTTAAGAGCTGCTAATAGAAGTTCAGAGGCCGTGGGGAAGGTCTTTGAGTTTGTAGGGGAAGGGGGAGTCCTGAAGGACTGGTCTTATCTCTTCGGGGTGGCAGAGCTGGGCTCCCTTTGGAACTTTTCCAAGAGGCTGGTGTGCAGGTTTAGAGCCCAGCTGGGACTTGGGGGTTTGTCTCCTGGGGCTAGATCAGTTTAAGTCCCCTTCTGGTCAGAAAGGGCAAATCATCATCTCCTCTGAGGAGAGGAAGCTATGATCCCGGTGATGTGAGCCAGGGCAAAAAGCCCTGAACTCAGGAGTCAGAAGACCTGGGTTAGAGTGTTAACTTAACTCTCACAATTCATACTTCTTTGTGCTTTGGTTTCCTTATCTGGGAAATGGGTATAATAATACCTATAGTATCACAGGGTAGTTGTGAGGGTCATAGGACGATAGATTTAGAGCTGGAAGGGACCTTAGAGGTCATCTAAACCCTTTCATTTTACAGATGAGGAAACTAAGTCACAAAACAGTTGAGTGACTTGTCAGGGGCATGTTTTAACCCAGATAAGCTAATGTGCATGAAGCATTTTCTAAGTTGAAAATGCTGTGTAATAAAATAATAATAACAACTGACATTTGTATTATATTTTCTGACTTTATATTTGATTCTCACAACCACCCTGTGAGATAGATACTATGGGAACTATTATCTCAATTTTACAGATGAGGAAACCGAGGCTTAGAGAAATGAAAGAACTTGTTCATGGCCACAAAATTGACAAGTGCCCAGACATGGAATTGGAATTCAAGTCTCTCTTGACTCCAAGCATATCACTCTACCCCCTGTCCTCCCCTGCCTCTGGAATTTGAGCTTATGTTAATATCAGCTAGTATTATTGTTATTACAATATTCTCATTATAGAATCATGGAATATCTGATCTGGAAGGGACTGTCTGCATCAGTAATCTACTGTGTCCCTGAGCAAGGGCTGTTTTTGTCATTCTTTGTATGCCCAGAGTCTGACACACAATTAGTGCTTAATAAATTCTTGTGGACTGACCTAAATTACTTTGTATTTATTTTGTGCTTAATTAGATGAGCACATGTTGCTTTCCTCCCTTCTCCTCTGAACAGAATGTAATCTTTGAAGACAGGAATTGTTTCCTTTTTGGTTTTTCATCTGCAGCATTTAGTACAGTACCTGGGAGGTACATAGTCTGTGCTCAGTCAATGCTTTGAATTGAAGAGGAATCTTCTGACACCTTTCCTGACAAATGGTCATTCAGCCTGTACTTGAATGATACATAGAAAGAGTGCTGAATGTGGACTACTGAGCTTAGAAGTCAAATCCTGCTACTCACTGCCCGTCTGACCTTAAGTCTCAGTTTCCTCATCTGTAAAATCCAAGGCTTTGAAAATCCATTACTGCTCTGGATGATCCTATGACCTTTGGTGATGGAAAACCAACCACCTAATGCCATGGTCTCCAGGAATAGAGGACAAAGGGAAGAGGGTCCATTGGGCTAAACTAGGGTTTGGGGTCTAGGGGAAGGGGGATCTTTTCCTCCTCTGCCTCTTCATTTGACCACTGCTGCCTTCCATCCTACTCTGAACTTGGAATTATGGGCTCTGCGGATACTGTGTTTGAATTTGCCAAAGTCTTGGCCACCAGCCTACATTGCTACCTCTTTAGAAAGAAGAGAGGCAGGAGGTAAAAATAGGGAAAGAATTTCTTGAACTCCCATGCCTCGGGCTCAGTTATTTTCAAGATGATGCTGATGAAGAGGAGTGAACCTTAGGCCAAAGTTAGAGATGAGGGGCGGGGTGCCAGAAGGGAATTTAGATTGGAGCCCAGCTATATTTAATGTTCTCTGCTGGGTCAAAGCCTTCTCACTGGGGGCTCCTGGTGGTCTCTCTGTATGTCTGAAAAAGACCCTACACATCTGAACAAATTGGGATATTCCCCTGAGGTCCATGGCCAAGGGGTCAGAGTCCACTCATCAACTAAGTAATGTACTTTATAAAGACTTGGTGCTTTGACGAAGAAAAGTCTGTGTTACTCCAAGCATCTGAATGCTACCACAGAAGGCTGGGTGCCTACAACTGTGACATCCAGGGAATTGGGACTTGATGGTGGGCTTTGGACTGAAGATGAGTCAACAGAAGGACATGGGAGCCGCAGGAAGCCAACTGCTTTCTTGGGCTAAAGTAATGTAAACTGAGCCTAGAGGTAGGAGGTGACAACGGCTTTGTCCTCTGCCATGGTCAGACCGCATCTAGAAGCTTGTGTTCAATTCCAGGTGCCACATATTGACAAATTGTTGATGGTGAAGATGATGATGATAGTTGGCATTTATATAGCACCTACTATGTGCCAGGCACAATAGCTGGCATTTTTATATAGCACCTACTATGTGCCAGGCACTGTGCTAAGTTCTTTACAAATATCCCCTCGTTTGTTCCTCACAACAACCCTAGGAGGTGGGTGCTATTATTATCCCCTTTCTACAGATGAGGATAGTGAGACAGAGGTTAAGTGACTTGTCTAGGGTCCACAGCTAGTATCTGAGGGCCTGATTTGAACTCAGGTCTTCCTAACTCCAGGTATAGCTCTCTATCTACCATGCCTACTAGCTGCCTCCAAGACTGGGATTTGAAGCCCAGTCTTTTGACCCTAAATTATAGGATGATTTTGTTGTTGTTCAGCCATTTCAGTCGTGTCTGACCCTTAGTAACCTCAGTTGGGTTTTTTTTTTTTGGTAAAGATGCTGGAGTGGTTTACAATTTCCTCCTCCAATTAATTTTACAGATGAAGAAACTGAGGCAAACAGGGTTGAATGACTTGCCCAGGGTCACACAGCTAGTAAGCATCTGAGGCTGGATTTGAACTCAGGTCTTTCTGATTCCAGGCCCAGTGCTCTCTCCACAGCACCATAGAAACTAGAGGAAGGTAGCCAGCATGGTGGGAGGTCTGGAACCATGCCAATTAAGGATTGTTTGAAGGTATGATATAGATAGGGTTCTGGACTCGAGGGCATAGGATCTGAGTTCAAATCCTACCTCAAACATTGGGTGACCCTGGGCAAATCACTTACTTTTTCTGTGCCTCAGTTTCCTCATCTCCAGTGTGGGGGAGGGAGGGGATGGTGGGAGGGGGAGGGTTGAACTTGATGTCCTCCAAGGTCCCTTCTGTCTCTAAATCTTGCTTTTAACAGAGGATGTTTGACCTGGAGAGCAGAAGAATGAATGCTTATATCCATAGAGTGTAAACTCCTTGAGGGCAGCCATTGTCTAGTTTTAGTCTTTGTGTACCCAGTGGCTAGCTTAGTGTCTGGCTCACTGAGTTAGTTTAATTGAAGCTGCTGAAGGAGCTGGAGCTTGGAGCTGTCCCACCACAGCAGACAGCATGAAAGTCTGGCTACCTTCTGGGCTGAACAAGGGGACTCTGGCTGGGAAGGCCTCTCGTCAGTGTTCTGATGTGTAGGCCACAAGCCTCGCTGACCCTCTGCATCAGGGATTCTTACCCTTTTGGGGCCCCAGACCTTCGGCAATCTGGTGACGCCTCTGGACCTCTTCAAGGAATCATGTTTTTAATGCATAAAACAAAATGCAGAAGATTACCAAAAAAACCCAATATTGAAATATAGTTATCAAAATATTTTAAAAACATAAGCCCCCCTCAAAGCTATCTAGGTGGTAGATCCCATGGTAAAAAAAAAAACCAAAAAATCAAAAACCAAAAACCTCTGCTCTACAGGATGTTAACAAATTGAACAATGATGGTGCACATTTAAGTGGAACTTTAAGGATTGTGATGCCCTTACAGACATGATCACATTTGAACCTCACTCCAACCCAGTGAATTAAGTGCTACAGAGACTATTAGCCCCATTTTAACCTGAGAGGTTAAATGACCTGGAGTCAGGATGATCTGAGATCAAATCCTGCTTCAGACACGTGCTAGCTGCGTGACCCTGGGCAAGGCGCTCGACTTTGTCTGATTTAGTTTCCTCATCTGTAAAATGGGGATAATCTACCTCCCAGGGTTGTTGTGATAATGAAATGAGATAATACATCTAAAGTGACTTGTAAAACTTAAGGCATTGTAGACACGCTAGTTACTATTATTAAGAGTGTACCATATAGAATATCAGAGCTATGAGGAATGAGAGGACATTGAATGCCAGAGCTTAGACAGACCTTTGTCATTGTTATTGTTCAGTCCTGTCCTTACCCTTCATGACCCCATTTGGGGTTTTCTTGGCAGGGATATTGGAATGGTTTGCCATCCAGTTCATTTTACAGATGAGGAAACTGAGGCACACAGGGTTAAGGCACTTGCCCAGGGTCACATAGCTAGTAAGTGTCTGAAGCTAGATTTGAACTCAGGAAGATGAGTCTTTCTGACCCCAGGCCCAGTGCTCTGCGCACTGTGGCGCCACCCAGCTGCCCAGAGAGAACTTAGAACATAGAACGTCAGAGCTGGAGGGAATCTTAGAGTATAAAATGCTCTCCCCATCCTGACCTTAGCGCTGTCCATTGCGCTCAGCTCCTGACTCAGGTCGCCAGAGTTCCTTGATGCAGGTCCTCTCTGTCTCGCTGGACTCAGAGGCTTCCTGTGGGTCAGCTGCCAAAAAAAGGGAAAGGCCTGGGCCTCCCCGCTATGTGCGTCCCCCAGCCAAAGGATTAGGAAATTTGACAAGCATCCAGAGGGGGACCCTTGGTCAGCAGTTATCAGAGGAGCTTCAGGCTGGGCAAGCAGCTGGCTGCTCAGGGCAGGTGTGTTCCACATCCCTCGACACCCCATGTCCGGAATGTGCCACGCCTGAGAAATCCTTCCTGGAGAAACATTGGTTCTGGCCAAAGATAGCTTAATGGTGGGCCTGCTCAGAATGAACGAGCTTACTTAATTCAGCCCTTCGGGGAGCCATGATGTTATCCACCAGTGGATAGTAGAATCCTCTCTGCCTTAGTAGATAGCCCTTTGTTCATTTATTCACTCATTCAATAAGCAGCTAGTAAGTACCTATGGTTTATCAAGTCAACAGAGACCTATTTTCTTAATCGCAATATTCTACCATTGTCTTATATCTGCTGGTCATGGAACATTGTAGTTGCTGAAAATGTAAACATGAGCATTGGTCAAGAAGGCAATGGGAGAGGCGGATGGTGGGTGTGAGCAGCCAGCAACACATACCAAGTAGAGACCTTTGAAGAATCAGAGTCAAGAATGTCATCAAAAGAATGTCTGATTGAAAGAGAAGATGGGTGGGTCATATGACAAATGCTCCATGGGTACCCTTGTAAGGTCAAGAGAAGTGAGGAAGGCCTCTGGCATGTTGGGTAGATGCCCTTGAGTGAAGTTAAGGGAAGGCAGGGACAAGAGTCAGGAAGGATAGTTAGGCATGGATCAGTGGTGATTTGCATCAGCCAAGGAAAGATCCAAATGGATGAGAACACCAATTCATTGCATATTGGGGTGTGCCACTCAATCTTCATTAATTTTACCAACTATTAAAGTACCTATTGTGTGCTGAGACCTCTGAAGAGCATTAGGAGGATTATTAAGTTTAGGTGAGACAAAGTTCCCGCCCTCATGGAGCCCACTGTCCAATAGGAAGATATGAGTCATACCCAGATACCTCTAATGCTCTATAGTACCTGATATCTTAGGTACCATGTTTGTATTCCCCACACCTGTCACATAGTAGATAATAAATGTTTGTTGATTGATAAATGTATTAAAGAGGGGGCAAAAATAAAGTGTGGTCCAAGGGGGAAGGTTGCTTCCAAATTGGGGATCAGGGAAGGCTTTATGGAGGAGGTGACATTTGAGTTGGAGTCCAGGACAGGCAGAAATTCAGTAAGTAAAAAGGAAATGAAGGAAGGACATTCCAGGCATGGGGAAAAAAGTGAGTAAAGACCCTGGGTGGAAAAATTCAGGGCATGACAAGTAGTCCAGTTTGGTGGGAACTTCAAATGGTATTTGTTGAGGTGTAATAGGAGCTAAGGCTGAAACATGAATGGTGTCAGATTGTAGGGGGCTTTGAGTGCCAGGCTAAGGATTCCGAACTTTCCTTGATTGGCAGTAGGGAACCGCTCTAGACTTTGTGCATTGTTGTGGTTGAAAACCTTTATCACCTGGTGGCCAAGCTTCTCTCTTGCTGATGAAAACAAAAATGATTGGCTTCCACGGCATCCTCCCCTTCCCTCCCACCTAAATCAAGACAGGAGATGGACTGTCTTATGTGAGGTGCAGCAAGGCCAGTTCACTGAACCAGAGTGTGTGAAGGGGAGTAAGGTTTCATGAATCTGGAAAGATAATTTCAGGGCAGGTTGTGCCAACCAGAGGAGATTTTTGAGACCATTTAGTTCAACCCTTGATTTTATAAATAGGGAAACTGACGCCCAGGGAGTGGAAGTGAGCTGTCCAAAGTCATAGAGTAAATTAATGACTGAGCTGACGCTCAAACCTAGGGTCTTGGCTCTTATCCCAGAGTCCCTTGCAGTTTATCCCATGGCCTCAGAGCTATGTGTGGCACCTTAAGGCCAAGAAATGGGCTTGAGCTCTTGCATTTGCCTGGCCCAGAGGAAGGCTCCTGGCACGGACTCTTGGCAGATCTAGAACTCAGGATGGGTCTACGTGTGCCTTTGTGTGTGTGTGTTCATGTGTGTCCCGAGCGTGTGAGTCTCACGCTGTCCTGATCACAGACTTTCCCCTTTTGCAGTCCCAGACTTTGGTCCCAGGGAGCTCCCCAACCTGCTGGGCTCAGTGGCGGAGCAACTGGAAGAGGCCCAGCGGAAGCGGCGTCACGCCAAGCCGGGTGATTACACCATCGAAGTGTTGCTGGCCGTGGACGACTCAGTGGTGCGCTTCCACGGCAAGGAGCACGTCCAGAACTACGTCCTGACCCTCATGAACATAGTGAGTGAGGCCCGCCTCCCTCGGGGCTGGGAGAGGGGTCTGCAGCCAGGCGAGGCAAGGCAAGGCGAGAGTCATCATTCAGTCATTCCATGAGTAGGCATTTATTAGGCACTCACTGTCTACCAGGCACTGTGCCAAGTGCTGCGGGCACGAAGAAAAGCCTAGTCTCCTAGTCTGCCCTCAAGGAGCTCACATTCGAATTACGGAGACAGTATGTGAAGAACTGTAAACACGAGATGTAACCTCAGAGGGCAGGTACTAGCAGTGGGCAGAGTGAAACGGGATGGTGGCATTTACGTTGAACCTGGAAGGAGGTCAGGGAACGCGGGGGCAGAGGTGGTAAAGGAGAGCATTCCAGGCATGGGGGACAGCACGGAGTCAGGAGCTGGAGTGGCAGGTGCAAGGAGCAAAAAGTAGATAATATATAGGGAGGCTGGCTGAGGAATGACCTCTGCTGTGGCCACGTCTCTTCTGCATGAATTTCATTCATTCATTCATTCATTCATGTGTATTCAGTGCCTGCTGCATGTAGAATACTGTGCTAGGAGGTGGGGATGATGGATAATTAAGGTAAGGCAGGGTTCCTGCCTTCATGGAACTTACTGTCTAGTAAGAGGACAAGTCAGAAATCCATGATTATAATACTCCATAGCGCATGATGGATCATTGATCAATCCTTTATTAATTGCTTGCTTTGTGCTAGACGCTGAGGGTACAGAGACAAAAGTGAGAATCACTCCCCTCCAGGAACTTATATTCTACCTGGGGGAGGGGAATGAGGGCACTAGATACCTGAAAAACTAGGTGAGGCCAGGAGAAAATAGGGTATCACTCACAGGGAGGGTGATGGGAAGAGGAGGAAAGATCAAGCAAGGAGGTAGCCTGTGAATTGGACTTTCAAGGATGGGGAATTCAACAGATGAACCATAGGAGACTGGATCTAGAACTGGAAGGCCATCTTGTCTGACTTCTTTATTTTAAAGAGGAGGAAACTGACACCTAAAGAGTTTAAGTGACTTGCCCAAGGTCACACAGGTAAGCGTCAGAGGTCCTCTGGCTATAGAACCCATGCTGTCTCCCACCTCAGGCATAGGAAATGGGGAAGCAATGTGACATAGTGGAAGAAGGCCTGGCTCTTATGTCAGAGAGAGTCTGACATTGTATGCGGTATTCCACATCTGTAGTCCGCTACCTTTGCAAAGGAAGGAGTTGCCTTCTCCTGTCTTTTCCGCACCTCCTCTCTCCCTTGATATTGTTCTGAAGACCTCTGCTCCCATATTCTTCCTCCTCTTTCTACTTTCTCTCCCTCCCTTTGCTTCTGACACCTCTGGATCACACCTGGCATCCCACCAGTGCCATGAACCAGAGTGTTTTACTTGGATCAAAAAAATGGAATAAAGCCCCAGAGACCCCCAACGGAAGCAACCTGTGCTTATGCTGCTGCCGCCCATCCCTTGGGACATTGAACTTGACTTAGAGCTAGGCTACTTCTCTGGTCAGCTGTTGAATCCCAGACACAGGCTATATCTGGACACCAGATGGGACCTGAAAGTGAAATCCTTGCTAGGTCTTGGCACATTCTCTAGCTCCCAAATCAGGGCCTTTTAGATTTCAAGGTCAATTCTAGCAGGGAGTTAGGAGCAGGGGGAGTCAGGGCTTGTTGCCATTGAGTAAGTACAGTCTTTATCGATGAGTATATATCAAAGAGGGCATCTGGATAGTGAAAATGACCTACAATCTCGGCAATTGAACTACCACTGAACTTGCCTTTCCCCTACTTTCTTAGATGCACATACTTAGAAAGAATGTACGTTGATGGACACAAGGATTTGACAGAGATAAACCCAATTCCTACTCAGCTAAAGTAAAATTGTTTCTAATGGTTGTCACTCTAAAGGGCTGGTGGTAACAAAGATGGCCATCCCATGGACTAGATTGGGGAGAAATCAGCTCAGACCACCCCAACTCAAAGAGGGCAGCAACCCAGAAAACCTTCTCATTGGCAGCTTTTTTGTTTGTCTATTACTCTTTTTTTTGACTACTTGAAATGTTGTGATGAAGTGTGGCCATTTGGTGGAAAAATCTGTGCTTCATGGACTGGAAGGCACGAGTCAGTGCTTGACCACCTGCCCAGAATCTATAAATCACAATCCACACCCAAGACCACCCAGCTGAAAGCTAATCCCATTAGTGTGAGACCAAGGAGGGAGGAGGAGGAGCTCTTTACCCTGGAAACTGTCTAGGGGAAGACTGGAGGAGGAAGGGAAGAAGGAAAGAACAGAAGAATCAGTATTTAATGAGCTGACGGCCTCGGTGCAATTAGGCAGGCTTGTGGGCTGTGGAGTTGGCAGATAGCCGGAGGTTGCTGAGCGTAATCTCTACCTGAGTAGGACGCCTTTCCAGACAACAAGATAATGACAACTCTGATTGATACAATGCTTCCAGGCTTCCAGAGTATTGTCTTTTTACATTTATTCCGAACTTGGCAAACCTCAGCAGGAAGACATTTCAGCACAAATAAGAAAAAGAAAATGATTGTATGCGAAGCCACAAATGCCTCCATTTATCGTCCATTAGAAGGAGTCTATGTCCTGGCTGTCATTCCCCTGAATGTGCTTTCTTTGAGGGCAGGGACTGGTTCTTTGGGCCACATGTGTCAGTATCTCAGGTAGGGCCGGTATACAGTAGGCGCTTACGAATGTGTCTGAACTCTCTGTTTTGAGGCAGTGTGGGGGAGTGAAAAAGGCCTTGAACTTGGCAAGTCAAGGTGTCACTCTTGTGAGAACGAAGGACAGACAACAAGAAGAAAATCTGGGTTCAAGTCCTGGCTCAGCCATGTATTAGCTGTGAGACTTTAGTTTCCTTATCTATAAAATGTGGATGATAATGTGCTACCCCCCTCACAGGGCTGGTGGGAGAAAAGAGCGTGGTAAATTGTAACGTGCCTTAGAAATGAGATGTCATTGATCTGAAATCTGCCTCTCTGTCCTTTCCACCCATGGCTTCCCGTCCTGCCTCCTGAGGCCAAGCTGAACAAAGCTAATCCTTCTTCACATGTGACAAACTTTGAATCCTGGAAGATCAGTGAAGTTGAGTTGAACAGTGTTCAAATACTGGCTCTTCCACTTACTCTGGGTGGGACCTTGGACAAGTCACTTAATTAGTCCTCAGTTCTCTTGTCTGTGGAAGGAAAGGGAATGACTAGATGACCTTATCAGGTTCCCTTCCAGCTCTAAATACATGATAGGAACCCTATCTCCTTCCAGTCTTTTCTTCTTCAGCTCCTTCAACCACTCCTTATATGACACAGTCTTTAGGCCAGGTTGCCTGTCTTTGGATTCTGTCCGGCTTATCAATACGCTTCCTATAATATGGCATACAGAACTGAATACAACACCCTTCCACCTAGGCACTATGCTTATATTAATATAGCCTAATACTGCTTTAGATTTTTTTTTTAACTTAGTATATCACTCTTTTGTATGGTGCTAAACTTGAGGTCCACTAAGACCCTCAGGTCTCAGTGTGATGTATAGGAAAGTCCAGAAGGTAAGGAGTCCTGGTAGAACCCTTTGCTGGAACAGCCTCCTCCATTTGATGGAAGTCTCTAGATCTCAGACAGAGGAACCAGCCAGAGCTGTCTAGTTTGACAAGGAGAAGACTGAGGGGAAATACAAATGCTGTCATGGATTGCGAGCTTAAAGAGACCCTAGAGGTGATTTAGACCAGCCCCCTCCTTCTGGGAACTTTGCAGATGTAGACACAGAGCTCTTAGAGAAGAAAGAGGCCCGGCCAGAGCTTTACTCTGCCCAAACCCCAATGATTTTAGCTTGAGCTACGCAAGCAAGCTGGAAGCAGATATTTGGCAGCCTCCACCTCACATTCCAGACTCTGCCCATACCATCTGTCTCCCTCTCTCTATTTTGGGGAGTATGTTTAGGGTGAGGAGTGGTGGAGGGGGCGGGGAAGCTAATGAAGACATAGCCCTTTGTCTCTGGGACTCGTCTTCTGGTTCCCTCTTGGTATCGCTTGGAAAGGCGGCCAGTCCACCTGGGCAAAAGAAGAAATACTGGACTCAGATACACCAGGGATCTGTGATTTCCCAAGCATGGGGGTCCCAACCAAGACTTGGGAGATAAGAATGAGGGAGTTGCCTGAGACTCAGAGATGATAAGGGATTGACTTCCGAGCTTCCTCCCAATTCTGAGGGTTCATAGAGCAGGCCATTGTCAAGGGCAGGATGGAACCCAAGTCCTTGGAATACCGAGTCCAGCCCTCTCTCCTCTCTGCCTTCCTGGCTCTTCTCACAATGTCAGTCTTGGTAAGACTGTTGAATCAATAAGTCTGCAGGTCCTGGAGGAGGACTCTGGTCCAGCTGGTCAGTTGGTTCTTACATTAATTCATCTATCGATCAGTTGGGAGGCATTTATTAATCAGCAAATACTCTACATACCTACATGAAACGCTTGCAGTGTGCAGAGCTCTGCTCTTAGAGCAGGGTGAATGATAAAGTTAAGACTCTTTAGGGAGCTTTCAGTCTACTAGCAAGATAATACACCAACACAGATAACTAGAACACATAAAAGTACATGATCAGCCCGTTAAAGAGGGGGCAAAGCAAAGTACTATGGGATTGCCATGGGAGAAAAGTTCATCACTTAAGAGGGGAATGAGGGAAGGCTTCATGGAGCAGGTGGCATTTGAGCTGAGTTTCAAAGGGCATGTTAGAACTCAACAGGTGAAGTTAGGGGTGGCAGGCATAGGGCACAGTGTGGGTCAAAGTACCAAAGAAGGAGAGGGCTCAAGGAGTAGTGTGGTCCAGCTCAACTGGACTGTGGAGTGTGGGGGAAGGGAACAGCATGATTCGAAACTGGAAAGGTGGGACAGCACTGGATTGTGAATAGCAGGCCAAGGAGTTAGTACTTTACAGAATGGACAATAGAGTTGCTGAACACTTCTGAGTAGAGGAATGAACAACAGCTTTGTTCAGTCAGTGATACCACAGATCTTCAGCGTCAGCCAAGGGATATGAGCCTCAAGGCCAGATGGGCAGCTGTACTCACTCATGCTGAGTAATTTTTCATTCATTCATCATTCATTCATTCACAAAACATTATTCAAGCACCTAGTCTGAACAAAGAACTGTGCTATGGACTAAGAGAGATACACAATTAATATAAGATGTGCTCCTTGCTCTTGAGAAGCTTCTAGTCTAGTTGGGGATACAAGGTGTTCATAATTGACTTGATGAGATAGTAGGACATGACCAGGTGCAGAGTGCTGAAGCTAGAAGGGACCTCGGAGATCAGCAAATCCAGCCTTCTTATTTTACAGATGAGGAAACTGAGGCACAGGGGAGTTAATTAACCGGCTTAGGGTCACATAGCTAGTGAGTGTCTGAGGTGGGATTTGAACTCAGGTTTTCCTGACTCCAGGTCCAACATTCTATCCTCCTACTGGAGAATTGAGCTCTGTCATTCCTTTTTAGATTGCCTGTAATGCTCAGCGTGAATCTCCAGGGCATAGCATTATCTCTCCCATCCTCTCTCAGATGTTCGTGGAGTCCTGGCATAGAACCTAGACATGGAACAGCTAAGTTACCCAGAGGCCACCTGTTTAGGGAACTACCTATAGTAACACTGAGAGAGATGGGAAGGAAAGCTTTTCACCGCCACCACCGCCACCACCATGGTCAAACCATGTGAACTTTCTCAGAGCCGTTCCTACCATCTGTGTCACCACCTACTGTTGTACATGCTGCACTGTGCATGGACTGGTCTTGCCAGGGCATATGCCAACACTGAAGGCAGTGTCAGACTGGCTTAAACATCTGCTCACTCCCTATTAGATGTAGAAGGAGCATCCTGAGGCTTACCTCCAGTGAGTTACCCCCACTGAGCTCTTCCATCCTTGTGTTTACTGCCAACAGTAGGAATTCAGAGTAGGGGTTGGAACTCGGTTCTGACCTCTGTGGAAAACTCATTTTCACACAGAATTTGTGCCAGGCCTGGGTAGCTGCGTGACTCAAATGCTTGCATTTTGTTTGTTTGAGGGTGACCGGCAGTAGTGGTTAGGATAGGCTGGGTGTTTGTAGCCATAGTCGGTGATTGGTAAGGTCCCTGACCTAGAATATTGCCTCATGCCCCAGGGCAATGGAGCTGGAGAAGTTCCAAAGGAGGCCGGACTGCAAACATCAGCCTCTTTCATGTGGAAAGACACCCTAGAGCTTGCATACAACCACTGGGGGAATGTAGATGTTTTGGCCATGGAGGACTGTTGAGAGCATATGATTAGAATCACTGAAAGCTGGAAGGAATTCTACATGTTATCAACAGACATGCATCTATATGTCATTCTTTATGAATGGGGGAAAACCCAGCAACACTCGGTGTTTGTGGGAGGATATTGAAAAATAGTTGTTTGAGAAGGGGAGCAGATATTAAGGAGCAGTGAAACTTTCTGTTGGGTGGGCTGGGAGGTATGTCAGATTGGGAGTGGGGGAGCTTGAAAACCAGGTGTAGGAATTTAGATTGGATCTCGTGCCATGGATTCATCATAGATTGAAAAAAAATAAGTTTTATGGTTGTTCTGTGTTTTTTCCATTACAACCATTTCTGGAAACACCCCAGCTCCCCTTCCTCAATCGAACCCTTTCTTGTAACAAAGCGAAAGAATTCAGCGAAAACAACCAGTTCAATGACAACATGTGACACTCCATTATGGCTCAGGAGCCCCCTGTGAAATAGGTGGTCCTTCCGCCAGTAACTGATAGGTCGAGGTTTATCCAGCACTAGGCTACTGGTGTTGGTTATTTCTATTTTGTGCTGATCCAGTCCATTTCCCTGATCCAATTGTCTGTTTTTTAACTAGAGCCTAAGAGCGTTGATGATTATGGCTTTCATCATAGATATTTATACAGGTGAGTGTCATGTTGAAAGAAAGGTTTAAGCAAGATAAATCTGGCTCAGAGCTCGGGATGGATTAGGTGAGAGAAAGGGGAGCCAGAGAGACCAACCTGAGAAGGATCATAGGATTTTGAGGGAGAAAGAACCCAAGAGAATTAGGAGGTAAGCGTCAGACCCCATCTAGGGGCTATTATCAGCCGGCCAGGCTTCACAGACGAGCATTTATTTATTCACAAACTAGCAAACTAGAATATTTATTCACAAACTAGCACACAGTACAGAGCTAAGCAATGGGTGCTAATTCTGGGCAGCACCAAAGAGCATCAGAAGAGAGCAACCAGGATGATGAGGGACCCTCAGATTCTTGCCACTTGAGGATTGCTTGAAGTTATTGGGGGTTTTTTTCATAGAGAAGTCTCAGGGGGATGTGAGAGCCATCTTTAATAATGCAAACGGCTGTTATATGCAACAAGGATTATCAATGTTCTGCTTTGGGGGCAGCTAGGTGGCCTCAGTGGATAGAGCACCGGCCCTGGGTTCAGGAGGACCTGAGTTCAAATCTGGCCTCAGAAACATAACACTTACTAGCTGTGTGACCATGGCCAAGTCACTTAACCTCCATTGCCCAACCAAAAAAAAATTTCTGCTTGGCTCCAGAGGACACAACCTGGGGCAATGAGTAGTTACAAGGTGGCACATTTTGGCTAAAAAACCTCGTAACAATAAGAACCATTCCAGAATGCAATGGGCCAGCTTGGGAAGTGGTCAACTGGTTTTTCTTTTCTGGAAGCTTTGGAGCAAAAGCTAACTGACTGCTTGTCCCCTGCGTGGTAAAGGGCATTATTCTTTTTCATTATAGGGTCGGAATAGATGATTCTTAAAGTTTCTTCATTGCTGAAATGCTTCTAATATCATCTAGTCAAGGGGTTATAAGTTATATGACATCCTTATTTTCACTAACCGCTAACTGAAATTTAGCATTTCCTTCCATTATGAACGTAAGCAATAATCTTGATTCTGAGAAAAGGCCCATTGGTTTTACTTGACTGCCCAAAGGGGTCCCTGGCACCAAAAAAGGTTAAGAATCTTTGTTGATCTGGACAAATCTCTTCTTTTTCCAGATAAAGAAACTGAGGTCCAGAGAAAGAAAGTTATTTGCTGAAGGTAATATAACTAGGAAGAAACAAAGTCACGATTTGAACCCACATTCAGTGACTCCAGATCTTTGGCGACCTTTTCAAAATGTTTGCTGCCTCCAGGGATTAATTGCCTGTGGAGCTGTGTATGGTTGAGATGGTTTTGAAAACCTGGTTCTAGGGAGCTTTCTCCTCTGCTCAGGAACACTGACAAAATTGTCGGCATGAGCCCCGTGGCCAGTCTTCCTTGGGGGCGTGTGTATGTGAGGGGGAGCTGTTTCTGAAGGCTGAGCTGGGGTGTGGGAGAAGACGGGAGAGAGACAAAGGGTCCCTTTCATGGAGGTTATCAATAGAGTTGGATTGCTGGGGGGAGGACGTTTCCGGATTCTGTTTTCTCACTACTCATCTGCATAGGCTCCCCCTTGCCCACTTGGGTGGTAGGTTTTCCCCCCTAAGAACTGACTGATGATACAAAGGCACTTATGTTCCCCCTTCTTTGAAGCTGTCACAGAGATTTGGGCATAGACTCAGATCTGAGCCAGCAAAGGCAGTGACTTCTAACCTGCCTCTTCACCAGTTCTTAGCAAGAAAAGACTCCACAGCTGACTTATTCTGAAAACTTCTTTTTCTCTCTCTTCCTTTTCTTTCTTCCTTTTCTTTCTTTCTTTCTTTCTTTCTTTCTTTCTTCCTTCCTTTCTTTCTTCCTTTCTTTCTTTCTTTCTTCCTTCCTTTTTTCCCCTCCCTCTTTTCCTTCCTTCCTTCCCCCTTCCTTCCTTCCTTCTTTCCTTCCTTCCTTCCTTCCTTCCTCTCTGCCCTCCCCCAGTCCTCTCTCCCTCTCTCTCTGATTTCTTAAAATAGGGTCTGTAGAATAGTGGAAAGAATATGAGATTTAGAGTTGCGGCCTTGGATTCAATTCCCAATTTGGTCACTTTCTCTGGTGTGACCTTGGCCAAGTCATCCTTACTCTCTGGGCCCTTGTTTTTTCTATAAAGTGATTAAGTTGGACTCAATGATCTCCTTTCTGGTTCTGACATTCTTTGGTCTACTTTCATGACTTCTTTCTGTTCAATCCGGGACGTGCGGGTGCTGAAAAAGAAACTTTGGGGGTAAAGTTTTGCCGATGATGGAAATGACCTCAGAGAGCTGGACCAGGTCTCTGTGAACTCTGTGTCCTGAACACAGGGCCGTTCTGTTGGCATGCCACCATTGCGTGTTAAATATTCATTATTGGGGCTTGAGAAAACTTAGTTTGAAACCAAAGACTCACAAAAAGTGCTTTCACACTAAGGTGAGGCATTGCGTTTGACCAGCGATTCCCTTCATTTGACATCCTTTCTTCCTCCCCTCCCCTTGCCATGGGAGTCTCCTGCCATCTCTGAAACATTCCTCCCCTTCTCTTCTCAAGGAAGCCCCTTGTCCTTGGTGTTAGGATCCTTGAATCACAGCATGTCTGAGCTGGGAGTTAACTCAGAGTGGAGAACACAGGATGTCAGTTGTAAGAGGGACTCGATGGGAGTACTAGAAGAGGCCTTATAAATAATAGAATTCCACCCCCATTATTGAAGAAAAGAGGGTCAGAGAGGTTGAGAGAATTGCCTGAGGTCACACAGTAAGGATTGATACTCAAGTACAGAGATTCCTAAAGAAGATGAAGTCTGTCTCCCAACAATATTGTTGTCTACTCTTCCCAATTTTTCTTTAAATAAGTTATTGTTCAGTCATTTTTTAGTTGTGTCTGGTTCTTTGTGACCCCACTTGGGGTTTTCTTGGCAGAGATACTTGTTTGCCATTTCCTTCTCCAGCTCATTTTACAGATGAGGAAACTGAGGCAAACAGGGTGAAGTGACTTGCCCAGGGTCACACAGCTAGTAAGTGTCTGAGGCTGGATTTGAACTCAGGAAGATGAGTCTGACTGACTCCAGGCTCTATTTACTGCGCCATCTAGCTGTCCTGAAAGTTAAAGAGATTATTTATTTAATTTTCAGTAATATTCTGAAACCTGAGACATGTTATATCTTATGGCCTCGACAGAAAAACTGTGTCTGACCTAGACGTGAAAGAAGCTCACCTCCTCTCCTTAGTTCTGTTGTATTTGCTACTAAGTTACTGTGATTTTCTTCATTTTGTGTAGAAAGCAAAAAGGAGGAAAAGAAAGAAAGGATGAAAGGAAGGAATAAAGAAAAAAGAAAGGAAAGAAAGAGTCTTAATGAAGCACTTTTCATGAGCCAGGTATTGTGCTAAGTGCTGAGGATACAAATACAAAAGCAAACTTAGCTTCTGCCCTCAAGGAGCTTACATTCTAGTGGGAAAAACAATATACAGAGAGAAGAGGTGGTCTTGGAGGGGGGACTTTAGTTAAAAAAATTTCAGGGCTAGTGAGTGGGGCCATAGGGGATTAGGTTGGCAATCCCATCTACGAATCTTGGCAGAGCTGATTTAATCATGCTCCATGGTTTCAGCCAAGCTCTGTGATCCTATGAAAGAAGAGAAGAAGGCTTAAATAGAGAAGGAGGCTCTTCCCACCATGTTGGCCGTGCTGGTGTGGGTGACAGGACTTTTCCACCAGCACAGGATCTGGAAAGCTTGATCTAAGGTCATTATCAATGGCTATGAGCATGATCCCCAATCAAGTTTTAGTACAAAGAGCCCTGGGCTTAGAGTCAGAGGATCCAGATTTTTATCCATTTCCTGCCCCTGTGTACTTGTGTGACCTTGGACAAATCACTTCTCCTCTCTCTGCCTCAGTTTCCTCGTCTGTAAATTGAAGACGTTGGACCTCATGATCTCTAGAACTGCAGACTCTAAATGTGTGAGGCTGTATAATCTGGTTTGATAACCTGGGCTCCAAAGCAGTGATTTCTATTTCAACTCCTCAGCCCTTGGCTTCCTTTTAACTAGTGATCCTTTGGTTTACATTGTGGTCAAGTCCGTACTCTTGTAGAGGAAACTGAGGCCCAAAGAGGAGTGACTTTCTCAAGGTCAAACAGCTGGATAGCAGAATCCAGATTCAAATCCATATCTTCTGACTCTAAATCCAGAACCCTTTCCACTCTACCCAGATTAATTTCCAGTGTTCAGTGCATATTAGCTCTGTGACCTTGAGAAGGGTCTCTTTGGGTTGGATTGGCAGTTGGATTGGATGATTCTCTGAGCCCTTCTGAACCTCAGTTTCTTCATCTGTAGACCAAGGATAATACAACTTTCACGCTTGCTCTCTCACAGTGGGCTAAGGCTTGGAAAACTGGGAAGTAGGAGGCAGCCTGCAGGAAGGTGCAGAAAGCCTGGGTCCTGTTGAGCTGTGTGACCTTGGCTAGCTCTTCCCAGGGCTGCGGCTGCTGCCCTGGCTGGCAGCTAGAAGGGAAATGTGGGGCGCCAGGGGGATGGGTCCTGGCTCAGCTTTCTGAGCCCTGGGTCTGCTCTCCCTTGAGTGATGCCATTTCCGGAAGGCTCACATGAACTCTGGGAGTCCCGATGTCATAAATACTGCAGAGTGTCTGGAACACGGGAGCGAGTGATAAATGCTGGCCATTGTTACCTTTATGAAAGGGACCCTGTTGGGGTGAAGCGGCCTGAACAGAGGAGGGAAACGGGGCTCTCAGGAGAGACTGGTGGGGCGGAGGGTGAACCAGCCTGGGGTGTGGGGCTGGAGGGGCAGTGGCCAGTCGGGCTACAGGGAAGTCCCCAGGGAGCCAAGGAGAACAAGGGCATCTTTAAGAGGGATATAATAAACACTCGGTGTGAGCCCTTTGAAGCTCGGAACCCTGAACCAGACAGAGACTGAGGAAGCAGCACCCTCAGAGCTCTGCCCATGCTGTCCCATCTAGTTCTGGCTCAGCCTCTGGCAGCTGGGAAATGAATGGGGAACTTAACCCCGAGGCAGAGCTAGCCAGGCTTCTGGGCTGTGGCTCAGGATGGGGTAGGGGTCCTGCCCCTTTCCTTAAGCTCAGCCACAGAATCAGAGAACCTCAGAACTGGAGGGGCCCTCAGAGGCTGCCCCATCCAACCTACCCCTGAAAAAGGGCACCCTCTCGCATCCCCCAACAAGTGGCCACCAAGGACTGCTGCCCCTGCTGCCTCCAGGCAGCCTCTCCCACCCGGGCCCAGGGCTAAGGGTTATTGACAACATGAAGCCTAAGTGGCCTCTTTGCCACGTTCGCACATGACTCCTGTTTCTTCTCTCTGAGGCCAAACAGGTCAAGTCAAATCATTTTTCAATGTGCAGGCTTGCAAATGCTTCTAAGATCTTCCACCTGTGATGTTCTGTGTTCTAAGATCCTTCCACCTCTGATGTTCTGTGTTCTAAGACGCTTCCAGCTCTGGTGTTCTGTGTTCTAAGATGCTTCCAGCTCTGATGTTCTGTGTTATAAAGTCCCTTCCAGCTCTGATGTTCTGTGTTCTAAGGTCTCTCCCAGTTCTGATGTTCTGTGTTCTAAGATCCTTCCAGCTCTGATGTTCTGTGTTCTAAGATCCTTTCAGCTCTGATGTTCTGTGTTCTAAGATCCTTCCACCTCTGATGTTCTTGTTCTAAGGTCCCTCCCAGCTCTGATGTTCCAAGCCCCCCTAGCTCTCATGCTCTGTGTTGTCTGTCCTCAGGGCCCACATCACTTGGATATCATATGCTCTTTGATCTTCCAGCCTGACATTCAGTGAGCCAACAGCTCTGTGTTAGCACCTGTTCCAGGGTTGAATGCATTTGGAAACTGCTCGGGGGTGGAATCAGGAGAAGGAAATTGGCCACCCAGGCCTGGAAATCTGCCAACTCAGCTGCACCCTGGAGGGGGAATGATTTCGCAATGGGAGGAAATCCCCTTTTAAAATTCGTTTTGCCCGGATGCCTCCTCTGGGCTGAGCAGCCTTAGCTTCTTTGGGGAACTGAGGTTCATCCGTTCTCTGCTGAGAAGGGGATGTTCAGGCCCAGCACAGGGCAGGGGCTGCCTCGGAGAGTGCATGCAGCAAGGTCTCTGTCCTCACCTCTGTTCCTCCTTCCCGTCAGGGCCCAGGCTCTGGCCCAGCTCAAGCCCAGGCAGCTCAGGGTGAGTATATGAGACACCCAAGCCTTCCACTGATCATGGAGGAAAGAACTCCTGCCCAGCCTCCTGCCAGAAGAAGCCAGGGCAAACAGCAGCAGCACCCTGACCTTCGAGTCAGTCCAACTTAAGATCTGAAGGGCGTCCTGGGAGGGATTATATGAGGGTTGAAAGGAGGGGGTTTCTTGAAGTCAGAGGGAGAAACATAACATGCTACAGCCAGACGTTGGACCACCATCTGCTGTTGAATGTGGGATTCTCCTTCTCCTCCTCATCCTCCTCCTCCTTCTCCTTCTTCTTCTCCTTCTCCTCCTCCTCCTTCTTCTCCTTCTTCTCCTTCTCCTTCTCCTTCTTCTCCTTCTCCCTCTCCTTCTCCCTCTCCTCCTTCTTCTCCTTCTCCTTCTCCTTCTCCTTCTTCTTCTTCTCCTCTTCCTTCTCCTCCTCCTCCTCCTTCTCCTTCTTCTCC
>NW_020954625.1:4019425-4019763 GCF_900497805.2 Vombatus ursinus | reverse complement strand
CTTCTCCTTCTCCTTCTTCTTCTTCTCCTTCACCTCCTTCTTCTTCTCCTCTTCCTTCTCCTCCTCCTCCTCCTTCTCCTTCTTCTCCTCCTTCTTCTTCTTCTCCTCCTCCTTCTTCTTCTCCTTCTCCTTCTTCTCCTCCTTCTCCTTCTTCTCCTTCTCCTTCTCCTTCTTCTTCTTCTCCTCCTTCTCCTTCTTCTCCTTCTCCTTCTCCTTCTTCTTCTTCTCCTTCTCCTCCTTCTTCTTCTCCTCTTCCTTCTCCTCCTCCTCCTCCTTCTCCTTCTTCTCCTCCTTCTTCTTCTTCTCCTTCTCCTTCTCCTCCTCCTCCTTCTTCTCCT
>NW_020954625.1:3999358-4019025 GCF_900497805.2 Vombatus ursinus | reverse complement strand
AGAGAGTGTTGGATCTGCAGTTAGGAAGGCCTGGGCAGCCCCTGAGTAGCTGTGTGACCGGTAACTGACCTGGGCCTCCATTTCCCTATCTGTAAAATTGGAGGGTAGGACTAGATGGCCTCGGAGGGCCCTTCTGGCTCTCTCTCAGTGTTCCCAGCCCAGCCCCCCTCATTTTACACACAGGGTACCAAGGTCTGGGCAGGTAAAGCGATGGCCAGGGGGTGCCTGGTTGCCAGGGGCAGTGCCAGGATTTGAACCCAGGCTGCCCGCGTGCAGAGCCAGGGCTCTTTCCTCTCGGCTGTGGCCACTGAGTAGGTGCTCCCAGGCAGGAAGCCGCTGGGCTCGCACGCTCTCCTGCGGTGCCAGGGCTCTGTGTTTGTGGGAGGCTCAGGGACAGCGGGGAGCCGAGGTGGGGATTCCTGGCTGGCTTGGGAGGGCATTCCCTCCCTACCCTGCAGCCTAGCTGGAAGCCCAGGTCATCAGCCACACAGTCAAGGAGTTCACCATACCCCCTGGCTGATGCCACTTGCTATAACAGCCCCGGCTCTGGGCCCCTTGGCACGGCTCGTAGCCCGCATTAAGAAGGCCATGACTGAGTAGGTCAGATCCAGAGCTGAGCCAGGGGAGCCTGGGATGGCAGACTTGGACCTGGGAGGGACCTCGGAGCTCACCTAATCCAGCCCCACCCCCTCATTGGACAGATAAGGAAACTGAGGCCCAGAGAGGTCAAGTGACTTGCCCTGGTACCCACAGGAAGAAGGAGGTAGAATTGAGATTTGAACCCAGCTCACTTGAGTCCAGATTTAGCGCTCTTTCCAATATACCGGGCCACCTGCCTTGGGTTCATCCCTTCCTTCCATCCTCACTGCTACCCAATTAGTTCCAGCCATGATTATTTCTCCTCTGGACACTAACCTTACAGGCAGGGTTCTGATTTGCAGTTTCTTGCCCCTCAAATGCATCATCCACATTACTCTCAGACTGATCTGTAATTCGTCAAACATTTATTGGACTCCCATGATGTGTGATGCACTGTCATTTTAGTACACGAGTGTGATCACTTCATTTTTTTTGCTCAAAGCCTTTGTCAGCTTTCTGTTTCCTACTTAATAAACGCCAACCTTCTTAGACTGACATTCAAGGCCTCAGACTTCTTTTCACGGGTCTCAAGCTACATATGTTGTATATGCCAAACTAGTGCCCAAGCCCATGCTATATGCTATACACCAGCATTCTGGGGAGGAAAAAGGGAGCAGATGTGATTTCTGAACGTCTGTTGATAATCTTCATTCATTTATGTGTTTATTTATTTATTCATTTATTTAAGACTATTGGTGTTAAGTGACTTCTCCAGGGTAACACAGCTAGTAAATGTCTGAGGCCACATATGAACTCAGATCCTCCTGACTCCAGGGCTGGTGCTCTATCCACTGTGCCACCTAGCTGCTCCCCACCTCCCTTTTTTCCCAGTGATCTTTAGAAGAACTTGAAGACCAACTCTGCTTGGCCCCAGAGAATAGAACTAGGAATTACAGGGGGGACATTCCAGAGAGGAAGACAGGTTGTATAAGGGAAACCTTCTTAACCATCAGAGCTGCCCAAACAATTGCATTTTGCAGTATTGCTTGTCCCTTCCTCCTAGCCTGGGAGAGGGTGGTTAGTCAGTCAGTCCACAAACACTTACCAAGCATTTATTTTATGCCAGGCACTACTAAGCCCTGGAATACAAAGAAAGACAAAAATAACCCTAAAGAAATAGAGACAAAAAAAAAAAAGACACAGAGACCAGCTAACCATAATTCCACTAGTGGGTTTTCATCCTCCCCTTTTTCTATTCTTTCCTCAGTCTTTCCTTATCAAGAGTCCTAGCTGTTAGGCTGCAGCATTTTCTGTGTCTCTCCACCACCCAGGCTTACTGTCAGGAAAATGGAAAAACGCAGTGCTGGGATTAGAGTCACAGCTAAAGCTAGATGGGACCATAGGGGTCATCTAGTATTAATCTCCTCCTTTCACAGATGAGGAAACTGAGGCCCAGAAAGCTTAAGTGAGTCGCTAAAGGTCACATGGATAAGTTATGGAGTCATGATTTGAACCCAAGTTCCTCCATTTGACTTCAAATCCAATGCTTGTCCCCCCAAGCTACCCTGCCTCTTGGAGAGTGAGAGTGGACCTTGGCATTATCATTAGAGACTAGGAATGAATTCTGTCCATTCTTGATGTTGTGGGGTCAGCAGACGGGGGAATAATTGATCATGCCAGCAACCCTAGTAGGATTTTCAGAGGTGGCAGGGCATTCTAAGGCTGCCGGGAGATTGATGATTTGGTGGAAAGAGAGCCTGGCAGGGCGCTGGGAGCTACAGCTGGGTGAGAGGAGAACATTTAGTCAGAGGTGAGGGAGGAGGGAGTGCTGGGGAAGAGCCCAGGACTTGGAAAAGCCCAGAGAACTCGGGCTTGGGTCCTCTCCCCTGGAGTCATCATTGTGGTACTCGGTTGTGTTTACAGGCGTTTGGGTTGGTCTGGGTCATGCCTCTCATTGCCTGCTGAATAGCCCACACACAGCCTGGACTAGCGTGAAGAGTGAGTGCTGACGGAGCTTAGGAGTCAGAGCCAGGCCAGGCCTGCCTGTCTGAATGGCACCAGCTGAGCTCAAGGTTTGCAAGGCGGGAGCTGGACGGGGCTTTAGAACTCAGTGTTGCAGCTGGGAGGCAAGGCAGACAGGGAAGGGAAGATGGAAAGCATTTATTAAGCGCCTACTATGTGCCAGATACTGTGCAAAAGGCTTTATGAATATGATTTCATTTGATCCTCACAACAACCCTGGGAGGTGGCTGTTGTTATTATCAGCAGTTTACTGTTGAGGAAACTGAGGCAGATGGTGGTTAAGTGACTTGCCCAGGGTCACAGAGTTAGTAAGTGCCTGAGGCATGATTTGAGACATGGTGGGATAAAAGGTTTAGAGCTGAAAGTGGCCTTAGACCTCATACAGTCCGAACCTCCCCCCTCCCACTTTACAGATGAGGAAACTGAGGCCAAGGGAGCATAGTGACTTTAGATCATAGATCTAGAGCTCAAAGGGCCTTCAGAAATCAACTAATCCAACTCCCTCGTTTTACAGATGAAGAAACTGAAGCTCAGGGAGATGAAGTAACCTAGGATCTTAGATGTAGAGCTGGAAGAAATCATATGGGCCGTCTTGCCCAACTCTGTTTCACAGTTGAGGAAACTGAGGCCTGCAGAGGTTAAATAACTTATCAAGGTCATGCAGGTAGTGATAGAGTCAGGATTTGACCCCGATCCTCAGAGCCTGTTTAGGCTAATCTCATTCAGTAGGCCAGGAAACTGAAACTGGTATTTGGGAAGGGACTTACTCTAGGCTCCAGAGGAGTATAGGATTATTCAGTTACACAGCAGAAGTCTTATCTTAGTACAGTGTGTCCCCAAAGTCTTCCTGTCATTTTAAGCTATTGGAGCTCCATTCCATACATCCATACAGTCTTCTGGGGTTAAGTAGGCCCCTAGCTCCTATCCCAGCTTGGCACACACATCTGGTCAGCATGACTGATATGCTTCAAATCCCGTTCCTAGAGTCATCTTTCTCCTCAAATCTGGTGCCCATCGGAGCCATTCCCTAGCTTCTGGAGCCAGTACTAGTGGCTTGCCTCACTCTACAAGTCCTCGAAGACTGTACCCTACCTCTCCCACTCCGGCCAGGGAGATGGAGTCCAAGTTGATGTTGGTACACTCACAGCAACATAAGGTTGCTAATTCAACCCTTCAATAGTGCTGCCATCTTGTCACAGTGGTACTCAGGCTCCTCATCTCCTGTGGACCCTTATAGGCATATCCTCAATGATGGCTCCTTCATCACTTCTTAAGCACGCCCTCATTGCTCGCAGGCTTCACCTCCTTCCACCCACCGTGCTTCTTTGCACTGATCTCTCAGTTTGTTGATTTGATCCGTTTGAGACTGTGATGTTCCCTGGTTCATGGCCACATGGTGTCAATGGGGGAGTATTGATGGCTGACAGGTGGGATTTTATAGGAGTGAGAAAACTGGGGTCGTGTAAAGCACAGCATGGGTTAATAAATGTGAAAAACCTCTTCTCCTCTTCCTCCCTGTCTTCTTCCTCCTCTTCCTTCTTCTCTTCCCCCTCTCCTGCTATCTCCTCCTTGTCTTTCTCTTCCTCCTAGTTTTCCTCCTCTTTCTTCTTCTACTCCTCTTCCTCTATCTCTTATTTTTTCTTCTCCTCTTTCTCCTTGTCTTTCTCTTCTCCTTCTTCTTCTTCTTTTTCTTCTTCTCCTTCTCCTTCTCCCCCTCCTCCTCCTCCTCCTCCTCCTCCTCCTCCCCCCTCCTCCTCTTCATTCTCCTCCTCCCCTTCCTCCTGTTAAATTCTGGGCACAGCTCACTGTCCATCAGTAAAGGCTATCCACTCAGTGGCCTTCCCATCCTACAGCATCTGATAATTGGCACTTTTCATCCACTTGGTTTGACCAGCGTAGAGGCTGGGCATTCAACTGAGACAGCTTTGTAATGGATCATAAGATCCTACATCTAGGGTTGGAGGTGGCTCTCAAGCCCACCCCCACTCACTTTACAGATGAAGCAACTGAGGCCCAGAGAGCACAATAAAATGCCTGAGGTCACCCAGGTAGTAAGTGGCACATCTAGAATTTAAACCCAGGTAATTGATCTAGAACTGGAAGAGATGCCAAAAGTCACCTAGTCCAGCCCCCTTATTTTACAGATGAGGAAACTGAGTCTTAGAGAAATTAAGTGACTTGCTCAAGGTCACACAGCTAGTAAATGTCAAAGACAGGATTTCAACCGAGGTCCTCTGATTTGAGAACCTGAGTTCATTTCATGGACCATGCTGCCCCTGGAGCTCCCGTACCCTAGGCATACTCCCACAGTATTCCCCCACCAGTGAAAGGAGTTCAGAGCTAGGTGATGGGAGCTCCATTCCTTGTTCTAGCACTTACCTAGTCCCTGTGGGACCTTTGGGAATCATTTCATTTCTTTAGATCTTTGTCTAGAAGATGAGCAGGCTTGGGCTAGGTGGGCTCTCAGGACCCTTCCGGTGCTAAATTCACGACTGTATCTACCCCAGACGTGGTGGGTGGGAAGCTCAGTTCAATTTAGCCCATATTTATTAAGCACCTATTACGTACAAGACGCTGTGCTAGGTGGCACGATGAATGGAGCACTGTGCCTGGTGTCAGGAACACCTGAGTTCAAATTCAGCCTCAGATACTTGATAGCCGTGATATCTTGGGCAAGTCACTCTGTTTGCCTTTGTTTTCTCAACTGTAAAATGGGGATAATAATAGCACCTTGTTCCCAGGGTTGTTGTGAAGATCAAATGAAATTATTTGTAAAGCACTTAGAACAGTGCCTGGCACATAGTAGGTGCTTAATAAATGCTTGTTTCCTAGCCTTTGTTCCTCACTGTTCTAGGTGCTGGACTCAGGGACTACAAAGACAAAAACAAAACAGTTCTTGCCCTCTAGGAGTTTACATTCTACTGGGAGGACTCAATACCGATCCAACCAAATACATACAAAGTTATAAAAAATATATTCAAAATTCGTTTTGCTTGTCATACTTATTTGTCACAGGTTTATTTTTCTTATCTGCTTAATGAGTGGGGGAAGAGGAGGGAGGGAGAGAATTAAGAACTGAAAATAAAATTTAAAAACAATTCAAGAGGGTAAGTTCATCGACAGTTCAACACTCTGGGCCGCATTTTCATCATCCGTAAAATGAGGGGTTTGGAATAGATGATCTCTGAGTCCCATTTTAGCTCTAAATTCTATGGTGTTTGCAAAAATAGTTCTGTTTCTATATTCCCAGCAGTGGGATTACTGGGTCAAAGGGTGTGGTCAGTTTTGTGATCTCCTTTCAATTGGCAAATTGTTTCCCGGAAAGATTGCAGTGGTTTGCAATTATATCAGCAATGCATGTGTATACCTGTTTGCCCACAGTCTCACCAACATCGGAGTTTAAAAAAATGAAACTCATTTCTATTCATTTTTGCCCACTAGGTGAGTGTGAGCTTGTTTTATTTTGTAGTGCTCTATTTAGTCGGATATTTTTATGAATGTTAACTTAGAGGATCATAGGTTTACAGTTAGAACAGAACTTTGAAGGCATTTAGTCCAAACATCTCATTTTATAGATGAAGAAACTGAGGCCATAGAGGAAAGTGACTTGCTCAAGGTCATAAGTAAGGTTGGAGGTAGAATTTGAACCCAGAGCCAATGCTCTTTCCACTCTCCACACAGCTGCCTGCTCCAGTTTGTGTTTCCTCTTTGGTATACTTATAGTCTTTGATATTCTATATTTTAGATCTCAAGTTTCTTTCAGTTCTAACATTTTGCATTTTATGTAAGTGGTCCCTCTCAGCTCTAACATTCTACATTCTAAGGTCCCTTCCAGCTCTGTTATTCTATGTTCTATATTCTAAGATCTCTCTCAATGCTGGTGTTCTATGTCTTATAATAATGTCTCTCAGGCTCAGTTTCTTCATTGGGAAAATGAAGATAATAACAGCACCTAAATCACAGGGTCATTGTGACGAGCAGATGGGATGGCGTGCAGTGCTTGGCAGACCTTAACACACTCTGTAAATGTCAGCTCTGATTATTTCCGAGAGATGAGCAGACTTCTAATTTTGGAAGAATTGATGGGCAAGGAGACACAAGGCAGTGAGGTGACTGAGATGGCCTGCTATAGTGGAAGGAGCTGTGGACTTGGAGTCAGAAGCCCAGGGTTGGAGTCCGGGCTAAAAGGCTCATTCCCTGAGCGACTTTGGGGAGCTCACCACTCCTTATTGGCCTTCAGTCTCCAGGCAGATCAGCTGAAGGAGTTGGACCCTTAGAACAGAGATGGTCAGAGCTAAAAGGGCAGTTAGGACTTGGAGCTGATCAGACAATTGGAACACAGAACATAGCATGTCAGAGCTGGCTGGAAGGGTCCTTAGGATATGTCAGAGGCTGCTAGATCCGTCGATAAAGTAGAGGCTGGAGGCAATGAGATGAAGGTGAAGGAAAACAAAGAGAGAGAGAGCCTGAGATATTGGACATCGGCATGGTTTTCCTCCGCTTCTCTTGCACAGTTCATTGATGGCTGCAGAGATAACTTACCTGAGAGCCCAGCATCTTCCACTGGGCAGGGAAGAAAAGGGAAAGGCAGTAATAGATAAGAGCGTGCCAGAGCTCTGATTTGGTCAGAGGATCTGTCCGTACCAGCTCTGACGCTGACCAGTTGTGTGACCTTGGGCAAGTCCCTAGCCCTTTCTGGGTCTCAGTGTCTTCATTTGCAAAATGAAGGGTCAGTGTGGTATAGTGGAAAGGAAGCTGGTATGGATTTGGAAGGCCCAGGTTCAAATCCTGACTCTTCTGTTTACCTGAATGACCTTGGCCAAATCCCTTCCTTTCCTAGGAAATCAGTTTCCTTGCCTGTAAGATGAAGGGAGCTGGGTTAGGTCATCTTTAAAGCCTGGGATAAACTAGCTCCCGGAGCCTGCAGATCGACTTTGACTTCTCGTCTCTGCGAGTGCTAACCCACGTTCCCTTCTTCCTTCCTCCAGGTGGATGAGATCTACCATGATGAGTCCCTGGGGGTGCATATGAACATCGCCCTGGTACGGATGATCATGGTGGGTTACCGACAGGTAAGCGCTGCCATCAGTACGGGAAAGAGTGCATGCATCAGGTCAGCCCCAGGGCAGAGCAAAGGCTGCCTGGGCAGGAGGTGTGCCAGCATTATGGAGGAGAAACCTGTCCCCACATTTGGAGACCTGGGGAGGCAGCAGCATGGCAGTGAGAGCACTAGCTCTGATGTTGGAGGTCCTGGGTTCAAATCTCTCCTTTGAGTCTTACTGCCCGTGTGACCTTGGGCAAGCCCCTTAACTTCCCTGGGCCTTGGTTTCCTCAACTGTAAAAGAGGGGGGTTGGTCTAGATGGTCTTTGAGGTCCTTTCTTGCTCTCACTTAATGGTCTTCTGGTCCTATGAGATTTCATATTCTCTGCTGGCACGTTATACCAAAAAGAGAGGCAGAGAACATGGGTTCACATCTTAGTTCCCTGCTGTGTGACTTTGGGCAAAACACTTCACTTTCTGGACCTCAGTTTACTTACTTGTAAAATGGGGATCAATAGATCATTAAAAAAACATTTCTTAATCACCAGGCACTGTGCTAGGTCCCAGAGAAATAAAAGTGAGACAGCCCCTGCCCTCAAGAGCAAGAATGAGAATTCTGCTACTGTCGCTCTCTCAGGGTTGTTTAGAGGCAAATGCTTTGCTGATGTTGAAATGTTGTAGAAATGGGCTCCGAGATCTTTAATATAGTTTTTTTTCTGGAAAGTCAAGACTTACACATGAAACAACTGAAAGAGACAAAAATATGTGACAGATCATTTGAATGAATGTAAGAAAGTACCAGTGAATTTGGGACAAATCCTAAGTGCTATGGGGAGGCAGGGGGGCAGGGAAGGGAGAGGGTAACGATGGCTTTGGAGAGCAGGAGGACATTCTGCAGAAGGCATGACTTGACATAGACTTGAAGGCTAAGTAGGGTGTGGGATGGACAATGAAGAGTGCTGAGGGCCTTCTGGGTGGGAGATTGGTTTCTTTGGGATCCAGGTGGGGACTGGAGAGAATTTCCCAGGAGAGCTCTAAGGTGTTCTAAGAGATCTTGGGTGGGATTGCCCAGGGTAGCCTCATGGACGTTCTAGACCTCGAGAGCCTCTTCAGACTTTGGCTCAGTTAGAATAATACATTTTTGGGCTCTTAGGAGTGGCAAAGGCCAACCTTTCCACTTTATAGGTGAGGAAACTGAGGCCTGGGAAGGTGAAGTAATACTTGCCGAAGGTCACCCAGGTAGTGTCAGAAGTGGGGTTTGACCCCAGGTTCCTGATTCCTCACTCAGTGCTCTCTATACTTTGATTGGATCAATTGTCTCATAATGCATCATGGCATCCACTCTCCCAAGTTAACCCCTCTCTGGTTCTCTACCCCCAAACTCCCTCCAGTCTCTGAGCTTGATTGAGCGAGGGAATCCATCTAGGAGCCTGGAGCAGGTGTGCCGTTGGGCTCACTCCCAGCAGCGCTCAGATCCTGGCCATGCCGAGCACCATGACCACGCCGTCTTCCTCACGCGGCAGGATTTTGGTCCCGCAGGTATGCAAGGTACTGTATTCCCCGTAGAGAGGTGTGCGCAGCTGGCTAGAAGGGGAAAAAGGGAGAGTAGGCAAGAGATGACCCCCCCAACCCCTCCCATGCCCACCTCTCTAACCCCCCTCCAGGACTAGGGGGAGGCTTTTTCCAATTCCTTCCCAGACTCTTCCAATGCACAGATCGGGAAGGCTTGAGAAATGTTGTTTGCTGTTAGCAGAATCAGGGGATTTCTTGGGTACCGGACGAGGATGATATAATTCAGAAGGTGCCAGAGACAGGCAATCAGAGATCCTCGGTGTAAATCTCGCCTCTGCTACTGACCAGCTGGGGATCAGTCAGTTCTCCTGAGGGAGGCATCATCTCTGAGGTCCCCACTAACTCTCTATCCTAAGATCCTATGTCGCAGGGAGACAATGGGTATTTAGAGTGACTGCTCCCGAGTTGACAAAATCAGGAAAATAAGCCAATGTCCTAAACTTGGAATGCTAAACTTGACCAGCACATAGTAGGTATTTAATTACTTGTTGATTGGCTGAAGCTGCTGGATCTGAGTTCAAGTCTTGGCTGTACCATTTACTGTCTGGGTGACCTTGGGGAAATTATTTAACCTGTCTGGGTTTCAGTTTCCTCCTTTGTAAAATGAGAGATTGGACCAGATGGGCTCTGAGGTCCTCTCTCATTCTGGCTGTTACCTGTTGCTGTTGTATTCATTCATTCATTCATTCAGTCATCACTTATTAATTTATTATCAATTATTAATTTAATTAATAATTACAATTATTAAACACCTACTATGTGCTAGGCACTGTGCTAAGGATACAAAGAAAAGCAAAAATTTCACTCTGGCACATATTTGTTTCTTTTATAATGTTTTACGGTTACAAAGCCCTAGCCTCACAGTAAATACCATGAATATTAACCCCATATTACAATGAAGAAACTAGAACCCACAGGGACTAAATAACTTGTCCAAGGTCACATAGGTAGTAACACACTTGAGATTTGAACCCAGGCCCCTGTTCCTGCTCTTTTGGGGAGGAAACTGAGGCCCAGGAGAGGGTTGGGGTGTGGAGTCCCACTCCAAACCAGAGGAGATTTGGGGAGGGAGATTTGACCAGAGTACAAAGTTGTTGTGGTGGGGCTTCTTCCCATCGCACACATGGAGTGTGATAGGCACAAAGCAGGCACTTATTAAATGCCTGCTGAATTCATTGGACCGAATCATTCATTACCTTCCGCACTGACTCCTTGTTAAAGAGGCAGCTGGGGGTGTATTAGAAAGAGAATGGTACCAGGGGTCAAGAGAGGCTGGGGTCTGAATCCTGTCTGGGTTACCTTGGCCAAATCCCTGCTCTTCCCTCAGCCTCTGTTTCCTCATCTATAAAATGGGGATATTAATACTAGAACTATCTATATCTCAGGGCTGTTGTGGGGAAAGTGCTTGATTAGATTTTAAGCACCTTGTGGGCAGGGTCCAGGCCCTCCTTTGTGTCTCTACTGCCGGGCACAGGGACCTGAGCAACACCGCTCATTAATGTTCTTAAATCGAATTGAATTGATCCCTGCGATATCCTGCCTCTTGGACCTTCTTTTCAAACCCTTATGAAAAAATTGTCTTTAGTCCCGGAAAGAGAGGGCGTGGTGCTTGTGCAGTGCTTTCCCTTGGGACCTGCAGGAGCATGGGCTTTGGAGCTGAAAGAGACCCGGGATCACAGAGGGCCCAAGCAGGAAGGGCTCAGCACAGAAGGTCCTGGATAGGAGTCTCAGGCATTGTGTAGGACCTACTGTGCGCCAGGTGCCATGCTAAGAGCTCCACAAAAGAGAAAAAACTCAGTCATTGCTCTCGAGAGCTCACAACCTAATGGGGGAGACAGCAGACAAACTTGTGTGTGTGTGTGTGTGTGTGTGTGTGTGTGTGTGTGTATGTATATACACACACACACACAAGTTATAGATAAATTGGGGGTGGCTGGGAGTGAAAGCACTAAGATGAAGGAAGACCAGGAAAGGCTTTTTGCAGAAGGTGGGATAGTAGCTGAGGCTGACTGGGGTGGGGCAGGGGGCGGAAATGAGGTCAGAGAGTGTTCTAGTATGGATGGGAGACAGCCAGGGGACACGTTTCAAGTTGGGAGAGGGAGTTGGGTTCTCGTGTCCTTGGAATGTGAAATATGAGCTGGGAGATGTCTTAGAACATAGAATGTCAGACCTAGAAAGGCCTTTAGGACGTGGACCATAGAATGCCTCTGCGGGATGGCCATCCCTTAGAACCCAGGACATAGAAAGGTAGAGGTCAAATGGGCATGAGGGATCATCTGGTCCAGTTCTCTCATTTCACATGTGAGGAAACAGGCTTGGAGAGAGGAAATAATGTGTCTGGGGTCATGTAGCTGGATAAGGGCAGTGGTTGCTAAACAGAACAGGGACTTGTCCCCTCCTATTAGCCTCATGCTGTACCCTTCCAGTTCTGCCTGTAACTCAAAGAATTCTTCCACAAAATCTTCCCTGAGACCCGAGGGGTTGGGGCTTTACTGCATCAGAGAAGGGTCGGGGGCAGGCCTTGGTCCTGCTTGAGCTGTGCTCGTGGTTCGAAGAGTAGGCTGCTGGTGATTTCTTGAGGGAGGTATGGGGGAGGGAAGCCGCCCTCTGACCATTGAGCTGGTGGGTTGTAGAAAGGGCACTGGCCTTCAAACGACGACCAGAGGAGGGAACCCTGGGCTCAGAAGGTCCCACTATGGGCTGATACTGGGCAAGTCATCATCTCTCTGGGCTCACTTTCTTTCTCTCTGCAATGAGGGCATTGGATCTTATGATGCCACGGTCTAAGGCCTCTGGTTGGAAGGAGACCACGGGCTAACAGCTGGGGCCAAGCTGTCGGTGCACTGCCCCTGTCATGCTGGGCTGGAGTGGGTCTGGGAGCTCAGGTCACTGCAGGGGTTGCAGGGGGGGACCTCTAGGAGCTCTTGGTTTTCTAAGTGTCCTGTAGAGGCTGCCAGCAGCAACGTTTTCCTTCCCGGCAGGGCCGCAGGCCTGGCTACTGTGGGTGTGGGGGAGGCTTTGGCCTAGAGTTTAATTTACATTTCAATCATTTCAATGATACATCTCTCTCTCTCTCTCTCTCTCTCTCTCTCTCTCTCTTTCCCCCTCTTCACTCCTTTCTCCTCTCTGTCTCTGTCTCTGTCTATCTCTCTCCCTCTCTCCCTCCTCTTTCCCTCTATCTCTCCCTCCCTCCATTTGCTCTCTCTTTGTGTCTCTTCACCTTTCTCTTCTACTCTCCCCTCCCCTCCTCTTGTGGCAGGATATGCACCCGTTACTGGCATGTGTCACCCCCTGAGAAGCTGCACCCTTAACCATGAGGATGGCTTTTCTTCTGCCTTTGTGGTGGCTCATGAAACTGGCCATGTGTAAGTGACCCCCCCCTCCCCCGAGGTCTCTAGCTGGGACAGGGCCAGGGGGAGATGGGTGGAGGTTACCTGGCAATGACCAGGATTGGAATGGTTTGGAAGCTTCCTTGAAAGCCTAGGGAAGCAGGGAGATGTGGCTGTCATCTCAGCTATCTAGAAATCTGTGTAGCTTTTCTCCAGAGCTGAGTGCTGCCTGACCTTGTGACTCAAGTTTCTTAACCATGAAATGGCACAATAATACCAGCCCTCGAGAATCACTGTGAGCCATTTGGAAACATTCCAGTCCAGGTTACTAGATAAGGGTGGAGGTGTCCTCTGGCCCGGCACACGATTCCGTGGTGTTCAGGTCCTTGTAGCGTTCCCAGAATCACAGGGTTGGGGACTAGAAGGGACCTCGGGGGTCATCCAGTGCTGTCCCCTCATTTTACAGAAAATCAGGACTCATATTTATGTAGTGATTTCAGTTCTACAAAATGCTTTCTTTATGAGAGCCCTGTGGGGTTGGAGAAACTGAGCTCTAGGGCAGGCCTGTGATTGGCCCAAGTCCACATAAATAGTTAGAGGGAGAGCCAAGGTTTTAACTCGGATTTAGAAGTGTTACAATGTTTCAGAGGAAAGGAGAGCTCACTCCCTTTGCATTGGGGAGAACAGAGCAAGTTTCCTGGAAGAAATGGACTTGAGCTGTGCCTGCCTTGATTAGTGGGGAGATTTCGAGAGGAGGAGAAAGGGTAGCATGTTCGAGGTTGGGGGAATGGCATAGTCAAAGGTGCCGAGGTGGGAACCAGCCGAACATGGTGTGTGTGCGTGCGTGTAATGGAGGATTCTGGTTGGGGTTGGCTGTTTAGGGAAGGGATGCAGACTTACTCTTCCTCTCAGTAGCCATGGGGAGGAACAGGGATTCTCCCACCACCACCCCACCCCATTCCATGGTCTGGGAAGTGGGAGCGCTGAAGGAGTTTGTCCAGGGTCCCACAACAAGGCACCCCCTGGGTGTCGCCCATTGGACCCTCCTGCCTGCTTGGGCTGCCCTCTCTGCCACTGTTGGGGAGCATCCTGGCAGAGCCCAGCTCAGGGGCCTTTCTCCTAGGCTAGGCATGGAGCATGATGGCCAGGGGAACCGGTGTGCTGACGAGACAAGCATGGGCAGTATCATGGCGCCGCTGGTGCAGGCCGCCTTCCACCGTTACCACTGGTCCCGCTGCAGCAAGCAGGAGCTGAACCGTTACATACAGTAGGTGTCTCCTTCCCTCCCCTACCCCCAGACCACTGAAGTGCACTAGGCACTCAGAGCAGGACCCTTATAGTTTAGTGTGGGTAGCGCCATATTTGGTCTGGCCCTAGATGTAGATGGAACAGGCAGCCACCCACATAGTATGACCTGAGACACTTGGCACAGAATCCCAGACTAGTCCAACTTGGCTGTCTCCCTCCCACCTGCCTACCCTACCATGCCCACCATGATGATCCTTAATAGCTCTGAATGACAGCTCCCATTTCTGCAGCGCTGGCTCTCTTAATGACCCCATGAGGTGGGGGAATGCGTTATTATCCCCATTTTACAGATGAGTGAACTGAGGATAAGAGAGGTAGAGACTTGCCCAAGGTTACACAGGGAGTGTCAGAGGTAAGATTTGAATGCAGCTCTTACTGCTGGTCTCGGGGCTTCCTGCATTTGGCAGATGACCTTAAAGAAAGAGACGACCCCTCTTTCCAAGTCCTCTGTGATGGAGAGCTAGGTTATAACTCAGCCTAAGCTGAGCTCCCACCCTGGGCTCACTCACCTTCCCAGCTTCTCATGGCCTCAGGGATCCTGGGCTTATGCTAGGCTGAGTCTGCCCAAGTCTACACGAGTTGGCTGAGGCCTACTGAGCATCCTGGGAGCCTTTCTGTCACACATCGTATCGTAGGGGAGGGTTGGCTATCAACGGCTGGGGTGGTGTGGGAGGGGCTGGAGGACACAGACGAGGAAGGAGGAAGACGAGGGTGTCAGGGAAGGGGTCGGACCATAAGAAGTTTTGCCCAGTTTGGCCATGACCCAAGTGAGGGGAAAGGTGGGGTGGGTAAGGTGCAGATGGGACTTCTTGCTGACCTCCACTGAAAGCAGTTTCACCGTCTGCCAGCTTGAAGGGAGGACAGAGGAGGACAGCGGGGCAGACTTGATGATCTTTACTTGGGTCCTGGAGTCCGCAGAGGGCATCCCCTCCCTGCCCATGGCCAGACCCAGCTGACTGCCCTCTCTCCTGTCATCCTTCATGTCCCCAGCTCCTATGACTGCCTCCTGGACGACCCCTTTGAACACCAGTGGCCCCAGCTGCCAGAGCTGCCCGGGATCGACTACTCCATGGACGAGCAGTGCCGATTCGACTTTGGGGTTGGCTATCAGACCTGCACAGCCGTGAGTACCGGCCCCAGGCCCAGCCCAGGTCCTGTCTGGCCTTACGTCTGCAGAGACCCCAGCCACCCAGTGGCCCTGCAGGAAGGAGGGCGAAATGGGCTGGGCTTCAAGTCAGAAGCCTAGGGGCCCTCTCATAGGTTCCTATGCCATTGAGGGAGTCAGGCCCCCGGCGGAGCTGCGGTTTTCTCATCTCTAAAATGAGATGGTTGGAAGATATAATCTGTAAGGAGCCTCTCAGTGCTGACATTCTAGGCAGGTAGGTAAGTAATAAGCATTTATTAAGTACCTACTGTGTGCCGGGCGCTGTATCAAGTGCTGGGATAGAAATATGAGCCAAAGAAAGGACATTCCCTGCCCTCAAGGGGGTTATACTCTAGTGGGGGAGGACAACACATGCCATTCATTACAGAGATGTTACAGATTCAGGGTGCAGAATAGTTATATATACATATTTATATTGTGTATATATAATTGTATATTATATGTATACACACACACCCATACCTACATCTCTCTCTCTCTTTTCTCTCTTTCTCTTCTCTTTCTCCTTCTATTTCCCCTCTCTCTCCTCTTTCATTCTGTCTTTCTCTCTCCTTCTCTCTCTTTCATTCTCTTTCTCCTATCTCCTCTCTCTCTCTCTCTCTCTCTCTCTCTCTCTCTCTCTCTCTCTCTCTTTCTCTCTCTCCCCCCTCCCCACCCAACCACTGAAGGAATTTGTTTCACTTGTCTATGCATATCCGTCACAAGGAATTTCTTTTTTTTCCCTCAATGGAGGGTGATAGGAGGGAGACAAAATACAGATATGGCGTGTTGGGATGCCCCAGACGTGGACATGTGCTCTCACTTTCCGATGAGCTCACTGATTTATTCGTTTTGCTCAGCTGTTTGACTCTGTTACACGATCTCTCTCAGGAAGTGGACACAAGCTATAAATATTTGTAATGAAAAAATGAAACACGCCAATACATCAATGACAAAAAAGGAGAACACGTAGAGGGGAGCTGAGGGGTAAGGGGTCACGACGGAGGTGCCCACGGACGGCGGCCTAATGAGTGGTGGCTGGCCGTGGACCCTCCCCATGGAGGCCCTGGAAGATACTGGCCGATGGGAGAAGCGGGCTGGCACGGCAGAGGGCCATTCCGGGGTGAGAAGGCAGTTGGATTGTGGTGGTAAAGTCTGGAGAGTAAGAGGCACAGCTGGGAAGGGATGGTCAGAGAAGCCTAGATTTACAGCTGGAAGGGCTCAGAGCCATCTGGTCCAACCCCATTTTATAGATGTGGAAACCGAGGCCTGGAAGTATCATGACTTGTCAAAGCCACACAGGGAAATGATAGAGATGGAGGAATTTGCACCCAAACCCTCTGGCTTCACATTCAACGCTCTCTCTCCCTGGCACATGCTGCTTCTTCCACGTTTCTTCCAGCTCTGATGTGTTGCGGTTCTCCTGTCCTCTCTTCTCTGCTTCTCTGCTGAGTACAGCAAGAAATACAAGAAAATTGTGGGGAATTCATCATTTGTTGGGGGAGGGGGAGGGGAAGATGAGACTTGAGGACAAGAAAGAGGCAGAGGGCGGGACAGCCTCAGGGACTCAAGACTGAAAGGGACCTCGTCCAGTTCCACCCATGATTGAGCGGGAAGGACAATGGATTTATAGTCAGGGAGGCCTGAGTTCAAATCCAACCTCAGATACTTCCTAGCTGCGTGAACCTGGGCAAGTCACTTAAACACAGTCTGCCTTTTTCCTCATCTTAACAAATGGCACTTGCCTTCCAGGGTTCTTGTGAGGATCAAATGACATAATCATAGTAAAGTGCTTAGCACAGTGCCTGGCACATAGGAGGCATTATAGAAATGCTTATTCCTTTCCCTTCCCCCATTTTACAGATGGGGAAACTGAGCACATTAAGTCACATAGCTCATAGGTGTTTTTTGACATCTGTCTCGTCTTTCAGTTCAGAACCTTCGACTCTTGCAAACAGCTGTGGTGCAGCCATCCTGACAATCCATACTTCTGCAAAACCAAGAAGGGGCCACCCCTGGATGGGACTGAGTGCGCCTCAGGCAAGGTACCCGATGCCCAGCGGCAGGTGGGGGGCATCAGGGCAGAATGCGAGTGAAAGCCAGGAAGCCTGCGGGCACTGTCACACTCCCCTCCCCCTCCCCCTCTCCTCTCTCTCTTTTCTTCTCCTTCCCCTCTCTCTTTTCTCCTTCTCTCTCTCATCTTTCTCCTATCTCTCTTTCTCTTGCTCTCCTCCCTCTCTTCTCTGTCTCTCTCCTCTCTCTCTCTTTTTCTCTTCTCTTTGTCTCTCTGTCTCTCCTTTCCATCTTTCTTGGTCTGTATGTCTCTTTGACTGCCTTACTTCTCTCTCTTTCCTCCTCCCCCTCTCCTTTTCCCTCCTCCTTCATATACACACGTACACACACCCACGCATACATACATACAGCAAACGAGGGCACCCTAGGAAAATCCCATGCCTCCTGCGGATTGAACGGAATTTTGAGGGACCTGGTTGGGAGTGGGGGGAGCAGGCCATCTCCTTTTGCTTGCCTGGGAGACCAACATCTGTGTGTTTGCTTTGTTCTTGAGAGTTTTGGTCAGGCTGGGCTCCCCCTAGTTGGTGCCCAGAGACTGGCGCGTGGTCCCCTGGAGCTGGGGCTGCCTTGGAATCCTGTTAGCTGATCCCCAGCGGCAGGGCCTCTTTCCCCCAGGTGGTTTTGGCCTTATGTCACGCAGCCTTCTTGCCCAGGCTGGGCAGACATGTGAGTCTGGGGTCTGAGGCTTAATCATCCTGTGACCTTGGACCAGCCACCTCCTCTGTAAAGTAAAGGAGTTGGATTGGTGGTCTCGGAAGTTTCCTCCAGGTCTGATATGCTAAAAGTGCTACTGACGTGCAGAATACTATTATTATTATTATTATTATTATTATTATTATTATTATTATTATACCACAGCTAGGTGACACAGTGGATAGAGCACTTGGCCTGGAGTTAGGAATACCTGAGTTCACTCACTAGCTGTGGGACCTTGGGAAAGTCATTTGGGAAAATCACTCTGCCTCACTTTCTTTAACTATAAAATGGGGATAATAACAGCCCCCATCTGCTGGGGTTGTTGTGAGGACCTAATGAGATAATTTTTGCAAAGGGCTTCACACAGAGCCTGGCATACAGTGGGCCTTTAATCCGTGCTTCTCACCTCCCATTCCCCCTCTCTTTGCCCTTTAGCCTCCCTACCCTTGCACTCAGCCCCTTGCTGATCCTTGTGGGTTCTCGTGAGCAGAGGGGTTGGGGCTTTGCAGCCTGAAGGAGGCCAGGGCGCAGGCCTTGTTCCTGCTACCCCGTCACTGCCCTATTTGTTAAAAGAGGAAGCTGGTGATCAGGCCAGAAAGGCACAGGGGACGTCAGCCCTCATCTACCTTTCCGCCCTCCGGCACCTCCCATTTCTCCCTGCGCACCCAAGCAGACACTCCCCACCTTAGGCAGGCCTAGCGCTGCTGTGCATAGTGGTCACTGAACGGTACATGGGCAGCATCAGTGGACGTGACCCTGGCTGTGTGACCTTGACCAAGTCACTTCTCCCTTTGGGCTTCTTTTCCTCCTTTGTCATGGGAGGGCTTTCTGCTGTACTGAATCCTGTTGGCCCAAGTTTGAGATCGGAGAAGGGGAGGGGGCGCTTCTTGGTGGGTTGAGCTGCAAACTTTCTTGGTTGGAGAGGACCCACCCCAAACGCCTGGGGCTGAGCCAGGACTGAGACTTTGTGCTGGCCCTGCCCGAGCTTCCCCAAGAGATGACGTGGGGCAAGTCTCATGTTCCATCTTCCCACTCAAAGTCTGCAGTAGCCAATGACGTGGGTAAACTTTGCCTTGCTGTCCATCTCTCCTCCCGCCTCCATCCTTTTCAGCTCTTCCCCTCTTGATTTTAGTGTAAGGGAGTGAATTATAACAACCTCCCTTTTCCTAATGCTTTAAGGTTCACAGAAACACTTCCTTGCAGCCACCCTGAAAAAAGTAGGCTACTGTATTTTTATTATCGCCATTTTACACATGGGGAAACTGAGGCTTACAGTGATTCGCTCAGGGTCACACAGCTCCAAAATACATTTCAGAGCTGGGGTTTGAACTCAGGACTCTTTGACCCCACATTCATCATTCTTTACATTATGCTTTCTGTCTGTGAGGACAGAAGACCCGGCATGTCACTTCAGAAAGGATGCCAACCAACCTTGAAGGTTTCTTACAAATCAAAGCAAATTGTAGGGATCTACTTTGTCATGTCGTTGGTCCTTCAGTTGTGAGTTGGGAAGAGTCGGGCCCAGAGGTGACCCTCAAATCGTCTCCTCTTTCCCAGTGGTGTTTTAAAGGCCATTGCATCTGGAAGACGTCAAAACAGCCCTATGGCCAGGACGGCAGCTGGAGCTCCTGGACCAAGTTCAGCTTCTGCTCCAGGACGTGTGGGGGCGGGGTGCGTTCCAGGAGCCGCAGCTGCACCAACCCGCCGTGAGTCCAGCCCTCGTCCTTGAAGCTGGGATTGGCCCAAGGTGGGAGGGTGAGGCAGGAAGACCCTCTGGAAGGGGCTGAGATGAAGGGAAGGGAAGCTCCATAAGCTATTTACTAGCTGTGGGATCGTTCCTTCTCTGTGCCTCAGTTTTTCTTTCTTTCTTTCTTTCTTTCTTTCTTTCTTTCTTTCTTTCTTT
>NW_020954625.1:3999281-3999348 GCF_900497805.2 Vombatus ursinus | reverse complement strand
TTTCTTTCTTTCTTTCTTTCTTTCTTTCTTTCTTTCTTTCTTTCTTTTCTTTCTTTCTTTCTTTCTT
>NW_020954625.1:3987804-3999181 GCF_900497805.2 Vombatus ursinus | reverse complement strand
TCTTTCTCTTTCCTTCCTTCCTTCCTTCCTTCCTTCCTTCCTTCCTTTCTTTTTTGTAAAATGAAGGGAATGCATTAAATAGTTTCTAGCATTCCTTCTAGGAGTACATTCTATTTCTATTAAGTCTGTTCACAACTCTAACATTCTATGTTCTAATGCTAAGCTCTGATAATTCAAGTTCTAAGCTTCCTTCTAGCTTTGATGTTCTCTATCCCAAGGTTCTTGAAAGCTTTGACATCCTATTTTCTAAGGCAGTGGTGTCAAATTCAAACAGAAACCTGTGGCTGGATATTAATTTAGAAAACCACAAATTAATGGATATATTATACAATGTTTTTATTTATTTTGTTCAACACCTCCCAGTTACATTTTATTATGGTTCAGGCAGCACTCAGGAGTGGGCACTGTGTTTGACACCTCTGTTCTAGGATCCCTCCCAACTTAGACATTCTAGTTCTGTTGCCTTTTAGCTTTGATATTCTGTGTTCTGAGGTCTCCCAAAGCTTTCACCCTCTGTGTTCTGAGATCCCTCCCAATTCAGACATTCCAGGTCTCGAATTTTCCCTATGATGTGGCTTACATTTTATAACTGTTTGTTGAATGAATACATGGGTCAGTGGATGAATAGGTCAAGTAGATATGGAAAGAACAAAGAAACTGATCAGTCATCATTCCAGCCTAGGATTTTGTCTCAGATAAGGTGATAATATGATATGGGAGTGCCCAGATATCTTTAAAGATCAAGGATGTGCCTCTCAATGGCCTCTTATACAAAATCTTCTTTGGGATCTGTTGTGCATGAATTTATCAAACCCCCCTTGACCACTGTCATTTTTTCATCCCACGCTACTTCACAAGGAAATTTGTTTGGGGAGCTATTTACCTACTCCCACCATGAAGTTGGCCATGCTTTTCTTTGTCCTAAACTTCCTCTCCTTTCAGGACTTGGCCATGAAGTCCTCCCTACTTTCCTCTCCATACTTCTTCATGGTTATGTAGGCTTCTAGCTTACTCTTTATCAGCCTTTATCTTTCCAGGTTGAGTACACTTGCCTTGTTCCTGAGTGTCAGCCTAGCTTGGAGCCCCAAATCCTCAATCTAAGTACTGGCTCAGACATTTATTAGCTGTGTGATCTTGGGCCCATCTCTGCTCCTTTCTGGTTCTCAGTTTTCTTGTCTCTAAAATGGGAATAATAATCCTAGCTATTCCTGCCTCAAAGAGTTGCTATGAAGAAAGCACCAGGCAAGTGTCAGCTATCATAACTTCAGATGGCTTTCACAGGGAGGGGGATCTGAGGTCCAGAGAGGTGTGAGCTCTCAAAGCAATTCCATTTCTTTTAATGGAGCTCTCAGGGATCCTGGATCTTTCTACTCTGAGAGGGCAGCAGGCCTCAACCATTGCTTAATTCTTGATGATTACCTGGGAGTGGTTAGGGTTACAGCTGTAGGACTGGACAGGACCTTAGCGGCTATCTAACCCACTCACCCCATTTTACAGATGAGGAAACTGAGGCCCAAAGGGGTTAAGTGACTTGCCCGAGGTTACACAGGTGCCTCTTTAGGCAAAGGTGGGATTGGGACCTATGTCCTCTGCCTTGTGCTCTTTCTTCTGCATTATGTCATCTTTGAATCATGGAATCTTAACATCAAAGAGTTATGAGGGACCTTCGATGTCCTATATCCCAGTTCATAATTCAGTATTAGGGATCATTCCCAACATGGTTGTCCAATCACTGTTTGAACACTTTCACTGACGGGGGACTCATTGCCTTCAAAGGCAGTCTATTACACTGTTAGCTAGATCTGAAAGTTGGATAATTCTTTATGATGAGGCCAAATTCCCCACCTTATAATTTCTACCCATTTGTAATGTCCCCTCCCCCTATTTGACTTTCTGCAATTCCCAGGGTCTAGCAGGGACTTCTCAGAGAAGACAGTCTCAGACACAGCTTTCCTGAACTTTCTCATTGTGGTCCATTCCCCAGTAGTGAACTTACCTAGACCAGCCAGTGATCTGAGACGGGGAGGGGAGGGGAGTGAGGGGATAGGAGCTGGACCATCGCTGCCCCAGTATAAAACAGCTTTTTATAAAATAGGTTAATGAAAAAAAAGCGCTCCTGGAGAGACTTGGAGGATGCCCCATCCCCCCTGCAATGGGCTGATTGAGAGATCAGACAGCTGTTGTAGTGGAAAGGACCCTGGGTTTGGAGTCAGAAGAATAAGGGACAGACTCCAGCTCTGAAACCTGTACTATTTTGTACAAGGCCCTTCTCCACTTTGGGCCTCAGTTTCCAATTCTGTAAAATGAAGGTGTCCTAGGTGATCCCTGAGGTGCCCCCCCAACTCACTGGGATGATCTGGCAGTCCTCAGGCCTTGTGCTTCCTCCTCCAGCCCAGCCTACGGAGGCCGCCAGTGCTCAGGCTCCATGTACGAATATCAGATGTGCAACACGGAGGAGTGTGGGGGTCCCTACAAGGACTTCCGAGCCCAGCAGTGTGCCAAGCGCAATTCCTACTATACCCACAAGAATGCTCGGCACAGCTGGATCCCCTATGAGCATGATGATGGTGAGTTTGACCCCTTCCTCCTTCCTTCTAATCCACCCCCCTCCCCGTCTGACTTGCTGCCACTCACAAGGTTCAGCAGGGATCTCTCAGATGTAGCTTTCCCAAACTTTCTCAGTTCAGTACATCACCCAGCAGTGAACTTACTTAGACAGGTTATGGTCTGAGTCTGGGGGAGAGGAGCGAGGGATCATCGCTGCCCCAGCTGTGAAGTGCTGGGATGCATAGAATCAAAGCATCTCAGATGGAGGAGGGACCTTAAAGGTCATAAAATCCAACCTCCTGCCCAATGCAGGAATCTCATCCATCAAAACCTTAACAAGGATTTCTCCGGCCTCTCGTTGAATTCTTCTTGTGATGGAGAGCTCGTGGTACAAATGACTCGTCGTCATGAGAGCTGGGTTCAAACATGACTCCGCCTCTTACTATTGGTGTGATCTTTGATGTCGCCCATTTCCTCACCTAGGAATTGAGGGGCTTGGGCTCTGTGGCCTCTGGGGTGCCTCTTACCTCCAGACCTGGGATTTTGCAATCTTTCCCAGCTCTAAGTTAGATGCCATATTCCAGGAAATGTGCTAGATGACAGAGATACAGAGGCAAAAACAAACCAGAGCCTGGACACAAGGAGTTGACATTCTATTGGTGGGGAATAAGATTAATTTCAGGGACTTTTTTTAGAGCCGGGATGGACCTTTGTGGTCTTTTACAGATGGGGAAACTGAGGCCAGAGAGGCCTGTGGGTTTTAGGAGAGGCGGGACTCAAAGTCAGATCTTGCCTCAGTCTTGTGCTCTCAATTCCCTTATGTTTAGCCATTGATTCACATTCTGCCATCTGGACTAAGCCGTGTGATCATGACTCATTCCTGGGCCAGATCCCAGATCTGTGTGTGGTGCCACCTGCCTGATAATTATGGCTGAAATTCGAGGTCGGGAGTTGAGGGAAGGGCTAAAGGTGGATGGGCAAAAGAGATAAGGGTGAATTTTGATCTGGGGAAGGAGGAACATTAAAAACATTCTGAGCCCACGGATTATAGAATTTAGAAAACACTTCATTCCTCCTGCCTCCATTTTATAGATGGGGAATCTAAGGGAAGTGACTGCCCGAGGTCATGTAGGTAACAAGTGGTGTCCATCTTCCTTTCTTCTACAATATCATGAATTCCAGGAATTTGTCTAGGAGCCCTTAGTGACATCAGCCACCCCCTACTGCTAACTCAGATAACTCCTCTGAGAACACAGCAAGTGTTTGTGGGTTGTGAAAGCTCTTTGTAAACCTTGCAGATACTGCAGACATGTGAGTTATCATTATTTTTTGGAGGAGTCTCCACTTTGACCACTGAAGGCACGGTAGACACATGAATGAGACGTTGTTTGGTCCCAGAGGCTAAAAGCCTTGGAAAATCATAGGATTGTGGTTTTGTGAGACTATTACAGCTGAAGAAAGGCATTAGAAACCATTGAATCCAACCATCTTATTTTACAGAAAAGGAAACTGAGGGAGAATAAATAGAGGGGAATAGACTCAATCCAGGTCCAGCAGTGGCAGGGCCCCATCAAGAACCCAAGCGTCTTAGCTCCTGAGCCTCTCTGACCCTCGGCTTCCACATCTCCAGAATGAGGGATTTGGATTTGTTAACTTCCAAAGTAATTTCTAGCCCCAAATCACGAGAGAGAGAATGGAACAATGGACAAAAGCACTTGAATGTGAAGTCTAAAGATCTAGGTTCTAATGTCTCCCTTCACTACCTCTTTGTCCTTGGACAAATCACTTACTCTCTCACTGGCCGGCACATAATAAATGCTTGTTAAGTGATGATTCCTGGTCAGAGAAGTGCAGCAGAATGACCTCTGAACTTGGAATCAGGAGAACTCAGCTCTAGCATATACTAGCTGTGTGATCTTAGGTAATCCCCCTGACATCTCTGTGCCCCAGTTACCTCCTCTTTCAAATGGGGACAATCCAATCTTTGTTACTGACTTCCTGGAAAACATCTTGGAAACCTTGTTGTGTTTTCTAATTGTATGCATCCTATTCTCCTGGCAGAGGCCCAGAAATGTGAATTGATTTGCCAGTCTGAAGACACTGGGGATGTGGTGTTTATGAACCAAGTCGTCCATGATGGCACCAGGTGCAGCTACAGGGACCCTTACAGTGTATGTGCCCGAGGAGAGTGTGTGGTAGGTACCCCTCTTTGGGACCAGGCCATTACTTTGCCTGGAGGGAGAGGCCTGTTGGATGGGCAGCCTGAATTCTAGCCCTCCTTGGATGCCTTATCGTTGGGTAGAGATATCTAAGGTCCTCCAGAGGACCTGTCAGGCCTTCTAGGATAGCCTGGAGAAGGATTAATGTTTTCCCTGTAGCAACCATCCTGGCTCCCTGCAGAGAGGCTACTCTCCAGGGTGAGAGTTACATGCCTCTTTTTTGTGATGACTTTTTTCAACTTATGACAATGACCTCTTAAGGTATGGCAGGGTTGGGGTCTGCATAGAGGAGGGAGGGGAGATCCACACGCATGACATCATGGATCTTTGAAATATTGACAACTGAGGAAATAGAGGCACAGGAAATGATCCTAGATTTTTAGAGACCAAGTGACTTACCCAAGGTCACCCAAGTAAGTTAATGACAGAAGTGGGAGTTCATTTGACTTCCAGTCCAGTGCACTGATGAAGGCAGGGTCCTTAGTTCTGACAACAAGAAGGCTTTTGGAAGCAAAATGCTTATTGATTGAATAATTGATTGATGATCTCTGCCTTTGGGGAGCTCAGAGCCTACCTCATTGAGCCTCCATTTCCTTCTCTGTGAAATGAGCATCATAGTACACTCCTTACCTTTAAGGGCTTTTGTGAAGAAGGTGCTTCATAAACCATAAAGCCCTAGATTAATAGGAAGCATTAAATTTAATTAAATTCCTGCTTTTGCCTTCCACAAAGTCCTACTCCCATGTGGTATGGAAGTGTACCTGGGTTTTAAAAAGCTTTGGCCAGCAGAGCATAACCCAAGCTTTGTCAGGTTCTGCCGTGATGTAGGGGCAACCAGGTGGTACAATGGAAAGAACACCAGCCCTGGAGTCAGGAAGTCCAAATCTGGCCTCAGACACTTACTGGCTGTGTGACCCTGGGCAAGTCACTTCACCCTGCTTGCCTCAGTTTCCTCATCTGTAAAATGAGCTACAGAAGAAATGGCAAACCACTTCAGTATCTTTGCCAAGAAAACCCCAAATGGGGCCACAAAGAGTTGGACAGGACTGAACAACAACCATGATGTAAGTCAATCAATCAACCAATCAATCAATCAAGTGGTATTTACTAAGTCCCTGCTATGAGCCAGGCCCTGGAAATACAAGTACAAAGAACGAAATGATCGCTATCCACATTATTTCTAGTACATTTCTAATGAAATGGAAAGTCTGGTCCCTCGCCCCCGCTTATATCTGATGCTGTCTGATGGGGGTCAAGGACTGCGTTGGTTAACTATGGAGGGGCTCATCATCAATCTTTTGGCCACTTGGGGATCAATTAATTTTTAGGCCATGGCAGCCATGACAGAGAAGAATGGCCCTCAGTTCTATATCTGCCTTTGCATTAAGGATGCAATCAAGGGATGGAAAAGGGGGCCGAGGAGTTACAGCCACTGAGATGAGATGAGAAAATGCATTTCTTTCCATGGAGAGGTGGGGGACTATGAATATGGAATGTTACTTGTACTATTGGATTGAGGACTGGGTCAGTTGGTTTGCTTGGCTGTTTTGTTTGGTACAAAGCAAGGCTTACTGGGTAGCGGTTGGGCTGGGGAAAGTATATTGAGGAATAGCTGTGATATAAAAGCAAAGAGCATGAACTTAAGACCAAAAGACAAGGGGCCCTAGGATTGAACGACCTTTTGGTTGGTGCATAGGTTGTACTAGATGGCTGGGGAAGGCCCTTCTAACTCTCAGATTCTGTGTTTCTGGGTGCTAAGAATCATACAAAGCTTGGATGTCTGTAATCATTAACCTAAGTGTTGATGCTCGAGATGTAAGACCTTGTCCATTGAATAGCAAGTGGGCGTGCTAATGGAGGAACTGGGTCATGTCAATCTTGATCTTCTTGAAGTAGTTCGAGGCAGAAGATATCACAGGGGCTGTAGGCCTGGAAATGAAGAAGGTGAATCACTCACATAAAAAGTAAGAGAGATAACCATTGGATGGTCTGTGTGCTATACAGGTGTCCTTGTAAAGGTAAGAGATGGAGAAGTCCCTTGGCTTTCTTGTTGGGCAGACTCCCAAGAAGAATTTAGAGGAGGACACAGACAAGTTACTGAGGATGAAGCAGTAGAAAGAGCAGTGGGTATAGAGTCAGAGGGCTTGGGTGCGAATCTCCATTTTGCCACTAAATACCCTGGACAAACAATCTAACCTCTCAAGCTTGAGTTTCCTTCTGGGTAAAATGGGGGAGCTGGATATGGCAGTCTCTAAGGTCCCTCCTGGCTCTTCATCTGTTCTGCGAGAAAGCGAGGAAGGGTTTCTGTCTATACTGCTGAAGGATGAGATTACTGATTTACTGGTGTATCCATCAATATTTAGAGTTATTATTCTGAATCAATAAATAGTCAATAAGCATTTATTAAGTGCCTGCCATATGCCAGGCACTATGCTAAGTGCTGAGGATACAAAAAAGGCACGAGACAGTTCCTGCCCTCAAGGAGCTTACAATCTAACGGGAATAGACAACATATAAAAAGAAGCTGAAAAAGGGGATGGAGAGGAAATTTGATAAGGAGGGTGCTGGAGCTAGCTCAGACAGGTTTGGGAGAGCCAGTCGTGAAATTTTCATTGGGTATATTTACACCTGGGAAATCAGCAAACACCACAAACCAGGGCCTGATTTATTGTTTTGTTGATTGTCTAGACTTTAAGGATGTGATAGAGAAAATCTTAAGAATGAACTTAAATAATCAACTTAAAGGTGTGTCTTTCTGGAGAGCCAGTTGTTAAAAATTTAGCAACTTCCCTTGAATCACATTTCTATTGGACTTGGTGGAAATCTCATGGTACTTTCCCTCACAGCCCTGTGAGATCAGTAAAGTTAAATTAATTAGTTCATTTCCGTATCAAACCATGTGGCTGCCTCCCCCTGGACTTTGCTTCTGAGAAAGGCATGCCTTGGCCGTGGAGCAGAGAGGGGTATTTGCCTCCTATGGGAGTGTGCCCATTAGCTAGTCTCTGGACAAGACTTGGATTTCTGGAGAATCAACCCTTCAATTAATGATTGGAGATTATCTACACCCTGGGTGATTCTCAGCACCCAGAATCCCAGAACCCCAGATTCCGGGGGACAAGGAAGGACTTGGGTTCCAAATGCCACCCTGGTTGCTGCTGACTCTGCCTTTGCCAACAGCCTGTTGGGTGTGACAAGGAGGTCGGGTCCATGAAGCAAGACGACAAGTGTGGTGTGTGTGGGGGGGACAACTCCCACTGCCGGACGGTGAAGGGCACCCTGGCTAAGTCCCCCAAGCAGCCAGGTGAGCTTCAGCCGGGCCTGGGGGCGGCTCTGAAGGGACGGGGCAGGGGGCAGTCAGACTGAGCAAAGTGAGGGAGGAATGTGGTCAGTGAAGGAGGAGAAAATCATCAAGGGCTCTTCAGGTCTTTGAGACACCCAAGTTTCAGACCCCTGCACACCCATTCTTCCTGCCACAATGTACCAGAAACTAGGCTGACAGGAACAATTCCTGCTGGAATAGAGGTCATGGAAGGGACTCTAGCGATTATCGAGTCTGACTTCCTCATTTTATAGATGAGGAAACTGAGGCCCGGAGAGGGAAAGGAACAGGCCAGAGGTCCCATGGGATGTTAGAGGCAGGGCCTGGAATGGCAACCATTGCAATTCTGTGCTGCTGACTCAGTTATCCACCCCTGCTGTTCTACTCCCTGGCACCTCTGCCCTCTACAGATGCCTGCTTTGTGCCAGCCCCCTCTAAGATGGTACCTCGCCATCATTCGCCTTTCCCTATGCAGCTAAAGCATCATCTCTTTACTCCTGACCAAGACCCTCACCGGAGGAAGAGTAATTACATCTCCCTGTTATCTCCATCCACTCAGGTTCTCTCAAACTGTTCCACATCCCGGCTGGAGCCAGGCACATTCAGATCGAAGAACTAGAGAAGGAGCCCCAGACCATTGGTAATATGATCATGATAATTAATAATAATACTAATAGCTAATAGTTATGTGGTACCTACCACGTACCAGGCACTGTGCTAGGAGCTTTACGGTGATCTCGTCCGATCGGCACAACAACTTTGAGAGGTCGGTGCTGTTATTATCCCCATTTTACAGATGAGGAAACTGAAGCAAATGGAGGTTAAGTGACTTACCTAAGGTCTCATAGCTAGCAAATGTCTGAGGCTGGATTTAAACTCAAGTCTTCTCGAGTCCAGGCCTGGTGCCGTATCTGCATTTTATATCACTGTAATACTTTACTATGAGTTTATATAGAGCTTTTCATTATGAAGTAGGGGGTAGGGAGAGGGGCTGAGCCTATGATTTCATTGTATAGGGAACTCCCAGGTGAGGAAAGTCCCTCCACCAATGCAGATCAACACCTTCTCTGCACTTAGAACCTTGTCACTATAAAGTTGCCACTAAGAGGTTAAGTGACTTGCACAGGGTCACACAATTGGTGTCTGTCAGACAGGAGTCTTGAACACGGGGTTTTTTGGGCTTTGAGGCCAGCTCTCTATTCACCATCAATCAATGAGCAAGTATTTTTAAAGCACCTACTGTGTTCCAGGCACTGTGCTGGGTGTTGTACAAGAATGAATCACTGCTAGCTCACATTCTAATGGGGGAGATGATAAAGAGATATATTTATCTATGTGTATATGTATATGTATATATATATATATGTATATATATATATATATACACACATACATACACGCACACACACAAATGTTTGTGTATATATGTATATGTATCTATATGTATAGATGTATATATATAAAGCATAAATATATTATTAAATCTCTCTCTATATTCATATGCACGTGTGTATGTGTGTGTGTGTGTGCGTGTGCATATTCACACAGAGTAACCCAAAGGCCCTAGCACAATTTTAAGCTTGTTGAATAATAAGTTTGCTGAAGCTTATTAAATCTTAAAACTTCACTAAGACTTTTGGGACTCACTCTCTATGTTTTACATACATATATATATGTTAGATAATGTGTATATACACATATATGTGTATATATATTTATATATATATTATATAATGTGTATATACACATATATACATATAGATGCATACACATACAAAGTAGTTAGGTCCAGGCTAGTTTGAGAGGGAGGCACTAGTCGTTGGGGAAATCAGGAAAGGCTTCTTAGGAAAAGTGGTTGGCTTGGACATTATTATTCCCATTTTGTTGATGTGAGAGCTGAGGCCCAGGGAGGGAAGTGGCTTGCCCAGAGTCACCCAAAGATTAGTTAACGGGAGAGCTGGAGTGAATGATCTTCCTCTCCATATCAACCTCTTCCATCCTTGTCTTTCTCCAAGGCTCAGAATGGGGGGCACCTCCTAGCGACCCCCAGGATTTCGTTCTCTGGGAGCTTGTGGGAGAATGTAAGCTTCTTCAGGGCAGGGGCCATGTTGACTGGGCCATTGTATCCCCAGCACCCAGTAGAGTCTTACACCTAGTAGGTTCTTAATGAATGTTCCTTGAATTAAACTAACCCAATGACCTTCCATCGCCCCCAGCGGTGAAGAATGAGGCCACTGGGAACTTCATCCTCAACCCCAAGGGCAAAGACACTGAGAACAGAACCTTCATTGAGATGGGCTTGGAGTGGGAGTATAGTGTGGAAGCCTCAAAAGAAGCTCTGAAGACCAGCGGCCCTCTGCCCGAGGCCATCACGGTCCTGGTAAGTTCCCTTCGACACCTTCTAACCCTGCCCCCATTCCTGCCTTCCGACCCACACTGGGCCGAGAGCTGGGAGATGGGTCAGAGCGCCCAGACCCTGGCCGTGGGCTCTAAGACCGAGCAGTGGGCCACAAGGTGGCTCTCCACGTTCCAGGCGTCCCTTTCTCTCTTCTGTCCCTCCTTCTGTCCCACCCCGCCCCATCCTTCTTTCCTCCAGCCAGTTGGGAAGGTGGTTAGCAGCACAGGAGGCCACACGTGAAACCTGCCCATTCCTGTGTCATTTGACGTCTGGGCTGAGGCCAGAGCCCCTTCCGTCTCACGGAGGACCTTCGTGATCCCAAACCGTGGCCAAAGACCTCTGGATGTGCTGTTTAGACAAACCAACATCAGTGGCCCTGGTTCCAGGCCCGGCTTTGCCACTTACTAGCATTGTGAGCTTGAGGGATTCGTGCCCCCTCCTTGGGCTTGTTTCCCTTGATATGAAATAGGCATTTGGACTGAATAAGTTCATTCCAGCTGTAAATCTAAGGGTTAGAGGGAAGGGGAAAAATGATTCTTCGACTTCACAACAGAAAGCATGGACAAAGGGTAAGGATGGGGGAGATTTGGGCTGTCTTTGAATCTGAAATGTCAGAACTAGAATGAATTTTAGAACACAGAACATAGAGTTATGGTGACTGATCTTAGAACATGGAATGTCAAAGCCAGAAGGGACTTTAGAATATAGAACATCAGAGTTGGAAGAGAACTTAGAACATAGAACATGAGAGTTGGAAGAGACCTTAGAACGTAGAACATAGAACATCAGAGCTGAAAGGGACCTTAGATTATAGAATGTTAGAGTTGGAAGAGATCTTAGAACACAGAACATTGGAATTGGGAGGGACCTTGGAGCATAGAAGGTCAGAGTTGG
>NW_020954625.1:3984633-3987794 GCF_900497805.2 Vombatus ursinus | reverse complement strand
ATAGAGTGTTAGAGTTGGAAGAGACCCTAGAATGTAGAACATAGAACGTCAGAGCTGGAAGGGACCTCTGAGGACTTAGTGTCACCTTGAGGCGAAGCTGCCTTGTCCAGAGTTAGCAGGTGGCAAAGCTGGAATTACAGCCCTGGTGTACTGAGCCCTCAGGCTCCTGCCCACCCCCAGATGTGGTTGGGGGCCACGTGTGGGAATGCCAGAGGGAGGGGGCCTCCTTTGGTCGAGGGGTGGCATGGGGGGGTTCCCACTACCCCCTCCCCAGACCCCTCACAACAAGTCAGTGAGGTAGGCAGTGCGAGTGTTATCATCACCATTTTACAGATGGGGAAACTGAGGCCCAGAGAAGTGCTGTGACTTGCCCAAGGTCACCCAGCTAGTGAGTGGCAGAGCTGGGACTCATTCTCAGGTCTCCTGCCTCCGGGTCCAGCGGTCTCCACACTACCCCTTGCAACACCTCCCAACCCTAGGTCGTCTCCCAAGGGGACAGCGACTCCAGGAGCAGCCTGATATACAAGTATGTCATCCATGAGGACCTGCTGCCCCTCATAGGGAGCAACAATGTGCTCCTGGAAGAGACCGAGTCATACGAGTGGGCCCTCAAGAGCTGGTCCCCGTGCTCAAAAACCTGTGGAGGAGGTGCGTCTGCTGTTCAGTCGAACCATACTGGCCCAGGACCCACTGTGCGCAGAGCTCTGTGCTGGGGGAGGAACAGTGTAGACACACCACGGTCCCTGCCCTCATGGAGCTTCCAGCCCACGTGGCAGAGATAGAGGCAAAGCAAAGTGTTCTCTGGGGCCTGGGGGCGGGGGAGGATCAGGTGGGCTTCCTGGGGGAGGCAGCGTCTGAGTTGGGCTTTAGAGGGCTGGGTCAAATCGTATGGATGAAGGGCAGGAAGCACTCGAGAGATCATTTAGGCTAAGCCCACCCATTTTACAGCTGAGGAAACTGAGGCCCCAAGCCTCAGTGACTTGCCCAAGGTCACACACATAGTAACGGTGCTGGGATTTGCGTGGCAGCCCTCTCGTGGCCGATGCTTTACCCACTACCCTGGGAGGTTGGGCGTCCCACGCCTAGGGAACCCCCTGATTCACGGTCATCTGGAACAGCTCAGGGCAGGTTTGGGCATCAGAGCAAACAGGTCATTTTGGCTCAGAGCAGACTGGGGATGAGAGAAATATGAGGTAAGGTTGGATTCAACAAACCCTTCACATGTGCCTACTGTGTGTAAGGTATGAGAGACGGGGGTGTGATTGATAGAGCGCTGACTTCAGAGTCAGGGAGACCTGGGATCTGCCTTGTACATATCGTCTGGTGTGAGGCTGTGTGACCTTGGGCCAGTCACAGCCTCCCTGCCCCATACGGCCAAAAGGGGGCTGGAGCTGGCCTCTCTACCCTGCCCCCGCCCATCTAGAGATCTTTGAGAAGCAGCCCAGGGTGATGGTGAAGAAAGTAGGACGTTAGCAGGAATGCACAAACATGCAGGATGCCCTGTTTGGCCTTCAATGGGACATGGTGCCTGCCCTCAAGCTTCTTACAATTCAGAAAGACAGATAAGGGAGGAATCTGTCAAGGTGTCAGGGAGCAGGGGGCATCTGAGCCATACTGTGAAGGAAGCCAGGGATTCTAGGAAGGGGAGATAAGGACAGAGTGCGTCCCAGGCACAGGGCACAGCCTGGGCAAAGACCAGGAGGATGGAACGCAGCATACAAGATTAGTCTGAGATAAGGCTAATGGGAGAGGGGGGAAGTTGGGCTTCATGGAACGAGCGACTAAGAACCAAGCCTCTCAGGGAGGCAAGGCTGAGGGCAGGAAGCGCATGGATAAAGAGGAAAGGAATGGGGCAGGAACGAGTCAATTGTGCCAGGCACTGTGCTAAGCACTGAATTGCAGGAGGCTTGTGCCCATGAGCCTGGCAGTAGGGGAGAGTCTGACCTGCTTCACCCTGGTCACGGTCCACCCTATGGGAATGGGCTCCTCGAGCCGTCTGAAGCCCCTCCCCCGGCCTGTCTCTGCCTGCTCCAGGTGTCCAATACACCAAGTACGGCTGCCGGCAGCGGAGCGTCCACCGCATGGTGCACCGTCACTTCTGCGACCACCAGAAGAAGCCCAAGCCCATCCGGAGACGCTGCAGCCAGCAGGAGTGTGCCCAGCCCTCGTGAGTGGCAGCCCCAGTGCCGGGCTTTCCATCCTCTCCACTCGTCCTGTCCCTCTCCTCCACCCAGCCCGAGCCATCCACCAAGGATGATGTACTTCCAAAAAGTCCTCATGGGAGGAAGGTCTAGCCAGACTGCACTCAATGTGAAAAAAGGCCTGGGGCCTTGGTGGACTGCAAGCTCAGTTTAAGCCAGCAATTGTAGCATCTAGATAAGGGGCTGCCTAGGGCATAGGATGCTGGAGTTGGAGTCAGGAAGACTTGAGAGCAGATCCCACTGCCCATACCAGCTGTGTGACCTTGGGTGAGTCTTTAGCTTCTATGGGACTCAGTTTCCTCATATGTAAAATGAGGGAGTTGGGCTAGAGAGCTTCTAAGGCCCTTTCTTAATCTACAACTCTGTGGTCTCATGACCAGCTGGCAGGTGGAGAGGTTACCCCAGAGCCACAGCTGAGAGACTAGAGAGCACTTTCACACCTTGAGGAAGGGTCAGCTTCCCCAACTTCCAGACAAATGGCATCCTCAGGTGTCTGTGGGCACTCTCCTCTCTTGGCCTGCTCAGGAGGTCTCTGTTTTCTACTCATTCAATCAATCAATCAGTGACCATTTACTTAAAAACCCTTCCTCCATGCCAGGCACCGTGCTAGCCACTGGAGTTACAAAGTCAAAATGGAAGAATCCCTGCCCTCAGGGAGCTTCCATTCTAGATAGGAAGACAACTGGTAGAATCAAAATAGATCCTCTAGAACGTTATGGAAAAGGGACAAGCATCTGGGGAGACTGGACAAGGCTTCACGCAGAAGCTGCCGTGTGGGTAGAGCTTTGAAGGAAGGCTGGGATTCCAAGAGGCCAAGGTAAACTAGGAGTTGCTTGGGGGCTGCTCAGGGTGAGGTGATCCCTTTAGCTCCCCCTCCCCCAGGGCCTGAGCTTTGGCATCCCGCTTGCGTTTCTTCTTTCTTTCTTTCTTTCTTTCTTTCTTTCTTTCTTTCTTTCTTTC
>NW_020954625.1:3967084-3984623 GCF_900497805.2 Vombatus ursinus | reverse complement strand
TTCTTTCTTTCTTTCTTTCTTTCTTTCTTTCTTTCTTTCTTTCTTTCTTTCTTTCTTTCTTTCTTTCTTTCTTTCTTTCTTTCTTTCTTTCACAATCAGGGTTAAGTGACTTCCCAGGGTCACACAGCTAGTATGTGTCAAGTATCTGAAGCAGGATTTGAATTTAGGTCCTGCTGACTCCAGGGCCCGTGCTCTATCCACAGGGCCATCTAGCTGCCCTGCATTTGTACTCTTCACTGAGTCTTTTGGGCTTCTAGGAGAAATTCCTGCCCTCTTCCAGTTTCCTTTTCTCTTTCTCATGTTCCTCTGGAACAAGTTTACCAGGGTATTCAAATTAAATCTCTGAAAAGGATGAGGGGAGGGTAGGGTAGATCTCTGAGCCCCAGGCACTGGAGGGTTAGAGGGGGAGTGGCCCCCTTTGACACTTAGCACCAGGGGTGTGCTGGGGTGGGCTCTTGCTGGCACAAGCTGATTGTCCAGTTTTCAGTGTGAGCATTTACTCCTGAAAAATCCAGCAAATGCCACAAATAAGGACTCGATTTATTATTTCATTTATTTTTTATTTAAATAAATTTATTTATTTTTAGTTTTCAACATTTACTTCCACAAGATTTTGAGTTCCAAATTTTCACCCCATCTCGCCCTCCCCCCACCCCAAGATGGCATGCATTCTGAATACCCCTTCCCCTAGTCTGCCTTCCCTTCTATCTCTACCCCCCTTCTCTTCTCCCCTTCCCCTTCTATTTTCCTGTAGGGCAGGATAGATTTCTGTACCCCATTTCCTGTATTTCTTATTTCCCAGTTGCATGTAAAAACATTTTTTTTAAACATGTGTTTTTAAAACTTTGGGTTCCAAATTTTCTCCCTTCCTCCTTCCCCACCCACCCTCATTGATAAGGCAAGCAACTCAATGTATGTTATACATGTGCAGTCATGCAAAATACTTCCATAGTAGACATGCTGTGAAAAACTAACTCTATTTCCCTTAATCCTATCCTGCCCTCCCGCATTTATTCTATTCTTTGTTTTGACCCTGTCCCTCCCCAGAAGTATTTGCTTCTGATTACTCCCTTTCCCAATCTGCCCTCCTCTCTATCATCCCCCTACTGTCTTGTCCCCTTACCCCCCTATTTTTCTGTAGGATAAGACAGATTTCCATACCCAATTGAGTGTGTATGTTATTCCCTCCTTAAGTCAAATCCTATGAGAATAAGATTCACTCATTCCCTCTCACCTTCCCCTGTTTCTCCTCCACTGTAAGGGCCTTTTCTTTTCTGTTTTTTTGTGAGATAATTTACCCCATTCTACCTCTCCCTTTCTCCTTCTCCTAGGATAATTCTCTCTCACCCCCTAATTTTATTCTCCAGATATGACCTCTTCATCTTCAACTCACCCTGTGCCCTCTATCTATGTATTTATCTATCTATATATCTATATATACATAATACATGTAATTTTTTTCCCTCCAACTACCCTAATACTGACAAAAGTCTCATGAGTTACAAATATCATCTTTCCATGCAGGAATGTAAACAATTCAACCTTAATAAGCCTCTTGTGATTTTTCTTTCCTGTTTACCTCTTCATGTTCCACTTGAGTCTTGTATTTGAAAGTCAGATTTTCTATTCAGCTCTGGTCTGTTCATCCAAAATGCTTGGAAGTCCTCTATTTCACTGAATGACTATTTTTTCCCCTGAAGGATTGTAGTCAGTTTTGCTGGGTAGGTGATTCTTGGTTGTAATCCTATCTCCTTTGCCCTCCAGAATATTATATTCCATGCCCTGTGATCCCTTAATGTAGAAGCTGCTAAATCTTGTGTTATCCTGATTGTGTTTCCACAGTGCTTGAATTGTTTCTTTCTGGCTGCTTGTAATATTTTCTCCTTGACCTGGGAATTCTGGAATTTGGCTACAATATTCCTAGGAGTTTTCCTTTGGGGATCTCTTTCAGGAGGAGATCGGTGGATTCTTTCAATTTCTATTTTATGCCCTCTGGTTCTAAAATATCAGGGCAATTTTCCTTGATAATTTCTTGAAAGATGATGTCGAGGCTCTTTTTTTTGATCATGGCTTTCAGATGGGCCAATAATTTTTAAATTCTCTCTCCTGGATCTATTTTCCAGGTCAGTTGTTTTTCCAATGGGATATTTTCACATTATTTTCTAATTTTTCATTCTTTTGGATTTGTTTTACAGTGCCTTGATTTCTCAAATTGTCACTAGCTTCCAATTACTCTATTCTAATTTTTAAGGAAGTATTTTCTTCAGTAAGCTTTTGGACTTCCTTTTCCATTTGGCCAATTTTGCTTTTTAGGGCATTCTTCTCCTCATTGGCTTTTTAGACCTGTTTGCCATTTGGGTTAGGTTATTTTTTAAGGTGTTAGCTTCTTCAGTATTTTTTTGGGTCTCCTTTAGCAAACTGTTGACTTGTTTTTCATGATTTTCTTGCATCACTCTCATTTCTCTTCCAAGTTTTTCCTCTACTTCTCTTACTTGCTTCTCAAAATCCCTTTTGAGCTCTTCCAAGGCCTGGGACTGATTCATATTTTTCTTGGAGGCTTTGGATGTAGGAGCTTTGACTTTCTTGTCTTCTTCTGGTTGTACGTTTTGATCTTCTTTGACACCAAAGTAAGATAATATAGTCTGACTCTTTTTGCGCTGCTTACTCATGATCCTAGCCAATTACTTGAGTTTTAAACTCTTTGTTAAGTTAAGAGTCTGCTTCCAGTGTGGAGAATGTACTGTCCCAAGCTTCGGGGGTTTGTACAGCTGTTTTCAGAGATACTTCTGGGGACCTGTAAATTTTCAGTTCTTCCAAGGTGCTACGATAAGGGGCAAGGTGTTTCCTCTCCACCTCCACAACAAGCTCCACCATGCCAACGCTCCTCCTCACCCCAGGACTGCCCTTCAGAACTGTGACCCAGATCTAAGCACGGTAAAGCAAGAGATTCCTGCCTCAGCACTGGCAAAGAGATCCCTGCAATGCCCCTCTGATCAGCCACTTGATTCCCCCTCAGTCTGTGGGCCGGAAGCTCAGGAGGCAGCTGCCACCCTGGGTGGCTTGGGGCTTGCAGCTGAGACCTAACTTCTTTCTCACCTTAGTCACAGAGTTTTCCCACTGACCTTCTAAGTTGTCTTTGGCGTTTGTGGGTTGAGAAGTCTGGAAACACCCACAGGTGCCCGTGATTCAGTCCTCTGAGGCCTGCTCCAGGGTCTCTGCAGCCTGCGTGCCTATGTCGAACTGCGCTCCTCTCCCTGTCTGGCGTGATATACCTTTCCAATCCACCATCTAGGTTGTCTTGGGCTGGAAATTTGTTTCACTCTGTCTTTTTGTGGGTTCTGCTGCTTTCGAATTTGTTTAGAGCCATTTTTTTATAGGTATTTGGAGAGGTTTGGGGGAGAGCTCAAGCAAGTCACTGCCATCTTGGCTCTGCCTCTATTATTTTGTTTATTGTCTAGAGTACTCTTCCACCAAGGTGATGGAGAAAATGTTGGTAATGCAAATTAAGCTTAAAAGTGTGTTGTGTATTTCTGGAGAGCTGGTTGTTAAACATTTACTAGCATACTCCTGCTCAAAACCCCAGATGTCAATGAGAGAACATAGAACATAGCATGTCAGGTCTGGATGGGACCTTAGAGGTCACCTAATGTAAACTCTCATTTTATAGATGCCTATAATCTGTTGAGAGCTAAAGGGACCAGTTCTTCTATAACACCTTTCTTTTTTTTTTTTATAAGGCAATTGGGGTTAAGTGACTTGCCCAAGGTCACACAGCTAGTACGTGACAAGTGTTTGGTCTGAGGCCGGATTTGAACTCAGGTCCTCCTGACTTCAGGGCCGGTGCTCTATGCCACCTAGCTGCCCCCTATACCATCTTTCTAAATCTATGCTAGGTAAGCTTTACTCCTTTTCCTTTTTGGGCCTGGGCTTGTGGTTTCATTGTTGAGGAAACTCCTTCCACCAATGCAGATAGCCACCTGCTCTGCCATCTTATAAGCTTACTTACTTGGGGGCCTGGTTGGAAGGCAGTGACTTGTCCAGGGTCACACTGACAGTACATCTCAGAGGTGAAATGTTAACCTCAGCTTTTCTAACTCCAAAGCTGGCTCTCTTTTTCTCTTTCTTTCTTTCCCTCTCTCCTCTCTCTCTCTCTGTTTCTCTCTTTCTGTCTTTGTCTGCCTGTATCTGTCTTGCTGGATCTCCCATCGTTTTCCAGATGAGGCCATTTAAGGATAGAGAGGTTGAACAAGTAGCCCGAAGTAATTCTTTGGAACTGAAGTGAAGGGTGTGATCAATCAGTCATTTAACTAGTCAGCATTTATGAGGCACTTACTGTATTCCAAACACTGTGCTGGGCACGGGGGATGTGAGGACAAAAATGGAAATGAGCTCTCTACTCTAGGGTAAGAAACCCTGCCCCTTGTCCCAGCACATCCCACCTTGTAATTCTTTCCTGACCATGGTTATTCCACTCTCCCTTTCTCCTTTCTCAGGTGGGTAGCTGAAGAGTGGGGTCCCTGTAGCAAGAGCTGTGGAAAGCTGGGGGTGCAGACTCGGGCAGTCCAGTGCCTCCAGACCCTGCACAATGGCACCAGCCGGGCTGTGCATATCAAGTACTGCCCTGGAGATCGGCCTGAGGCCCGGAGACCCTGCCACCGAGTGCCCTGCCCAGCCCAGTGGAGGACGGGAGCCTGGTCTCAAGTGAGTCTGTTTTCAGGTGCTGGGGAAGACTTGAGTCTTTATGGGCCTGTAAATAAGGCCATGGTGGGGTTGGGGGAGGAGGGTAGGGGCAGGAATATTGCTGTGAAGTCCATTATTTCCTTCTGGCTGAACCTCTTCTTTCTCATCACTATTCTCCCTCCATTGGACCCGGCTTCTCTAGCAAGAAGGAAACCGAGCCAAGGTCTTCAAATGAGCTTGATCGGGATCTGAAGTTCTTCCCTGGTTGTTTGGGATGCTTTGCTTTTGTAGTCATCCTCTTTTACCTCCTTGGCTTTCATCCCTTGTACGTGTCCTTCATATTCCAAGATGGCCACCAATGAGCACCCTGTGCAGCCACATGGCTCTCTTCAGGCAGCTGCCTCTTCTCCCCCTCATAGGAATCATTACTGTTTGTTTCTTTAGAATTTCTTTCTTGGGAGTTTCCCATCCCTCTTGGGCTGACTTCCTCTGCAGGGGGTCAGACTGCTACCGCCCACCTAGCCTTTCTCCAAACCCTTTGGGATCTGTTGTATCAAAACCCAGGGTGCACATCATATGGTACAGGGAACAGGGAGCTGGGTCTGGAGTTAGGGAATGAATTGGGATATAGAGTGAGATGTAATCAGTAAACTGGAGTCAGAGTGTGAACGGTTAAATGCCAGACAGAGAAGTTGATGTATCCTAGAAGCTATGGGAAATCATCAAGCTTTTGGAGTAGGGAAAGGCAAAAACAGTTCCTGCCCTCAAGGAGCTCACAGTCGATTGGGGGAGACAATATGTAGGTAACTAGATCCATAGAGGATGGGTACAGGGCAGACGGGAGACTGATAGGGGAAGGAAGGCGCGTTGTGACTTAATGTTATCGTTTTTCGAACGTGGGTTCTTGCTGCTGCTATGGCTGGGGCCCATTCATCCACTCCTTCCCTCTCTTTCTCCTCCTTCTCTCTTCCTTCATTGCTCTCATGTGTGACCACTCCTTCCGGCCTGGGTGCAGTGCTCAGCCAGTTGTGGGGAAGGTATCCAGCAGCGTCAAGTGGTCTGCAAGACCAGCGATAACAGCATGGGCCGGTGTGAGGGGGACAAGCCGGAGACCGTCCAAGTCTGCATCCTGCCTGCCTGCGCTGGTGAGGGGGGTTACAGGCAGGGCCTGGGCAGTGGGTTGTTGGGAGAGGCACCCGGCATTCCGTTCTGAATTAGAAACCCTGGGGCTTCCAAAGGGGGGCAAATCCCCCCCCCCACCCTGGACAGTCCCAAGAATGGCTCTTGGACTCCCATGTCCCCTGACCTAGTGCATGTCTCCCCCAACTAATAGGGAAGCTCCTGAGCATCACGGCAAAGATGGAGACCAGTGAGCATGTGACCCCCAAAGGCCAGTGGGTGCCTCGGACTGGGCCCCCCAATCCTGTCAACAAGATATCATCAAGTAAGCCCATCTCCTTTCCCTTAGCACTAGAGGCAGCCTGGTGTAGCGGACCTTTGAGTCAGGAGGGCTGGATTCCAGTCCAAAACTCTGAGAGCAGCGGCTATCTTTTCCCTTTCTATATCCTGGGGTGTATGCAGTAGGAGCTTACTAAATGCTTGTTGACCAACTCAGCTCCTTACTAGTTGAGTGACCTTGGGCTAGTCACTTACCCTCTTATTCCTTATCTGTACAGAGGGTGTGTGTGTGTGTGTGTGTGTGTGTGTGTGTGTGCACATGTGTCTCCAGCTTTGGTCTAAAAGCGGGAGGTTTGTTAGATTCTCAGGTTTCCATAGCTTTCCTGCCAGTGGCAGAAGCCTCCAGCCTGATTCCAAACCTGGAATTCTGGTGCCATCTTGTGGCTCTTGGCCTTCATTGCTATTTGTTAACATTCACCAGATCACAGATTTTATGACTGGAAGGGACCTCGGGGTCATTCTAATCCACCTGCCCCTCATTTTACAGATGTGGAAACTGAGGCCCTGAGAAGTCAAGTGTTTTGCCCATGATTGGGCTTCTAGGAGCTGGGCCTTTCAGGGAACGTCCAGAAACAGTGTTCACATCGAGCTGCATGCCTTGGGGACGCCACTTCATCTTTAGGGGTCTCAGTTTCCTCACCTGTAAAACCAGGGGGTCGGACCCAATGACCTCTAAGGTCCCCTCCAGCTTAGCTCTATGAGCTTTCCACTCTCCTAGTCGCAGGCAGTGAGATCCGCTGGGTCCTGGGGTCTGTCGTGACATCTCCTTGTGATTGTGATTTCAGAGGAGTCCTGCCTGGGGGACAAGTCTATCTTCTGCCAGATGGAAGTCCTGGCGCGTTACTGCTCTATCCCTGGCTACAACAAGCTGTGCTGTGAGTCCTGCAGCAAGACGGAGGCTGCCCCCACCCCCATCCTGGCCCCCCGCCCCACGCCGCTGCCACCCTTCCTCTCCACACCAGGAACCTTCTTCCAGAGTCCTGAGACCAGCGTGCCGTCTCCAGGAATGAATAAGACCCTCGTTACGGCTCCCAGCCCGCCCCCCAAAATGGAAGGGGAAGCCAATCGACAGCTGGATGCCAGCGATCCTCCTACGGAGCCCCCAGCTCCACCAAACACCAGCCCGTCAGTGACTCAGGGCAGGCTTGCTCCGCAAAAGCAAAGCTGGGGAGCCCTGTGGGACAGCGCCCCAGCCCCCTGGTGGTTCCCTGCATCCTGGATTGAGGTGCCCACCCTGTCTTCCAGTGACCACAGCACTCTGGCCACTGCCTCTTGGGAGAAGGGACAGCGGAGGAGGGACAGCAAAAGACCAGAACCCCAAGGCCAGGGCCTCCCGGCTACATCTCCTATCACATGAGCTCTTGTGTCTGGCTGTCTGTCTCACTCAACCCAGGTTTACACAGTCTTTGAGCTGCCCGTGGAAACTCAGGAGAACACAGGGGGCAGGGCTGAGCTAAGACCGTTTTTAATGATATTGTAATTGTTATTATCGTTATTATTATTTGGGACTGTGGCACTTTGTAGCTCTCTAGAGGGTTGGAGGGGGTGGGGTCAGGAGAGAAAAAACAATTGAGTCAAAGCGGAGTGAAAGGGTGGCAGATTTTGAGCAGTGGAAGGGCAAAGGCCTCCAGAGAAGATGAAGGTGCATTGGTGAGTACCCTTGGCCAGATACCTCAAAGCATGGATGGCCCAAGCCATGGGGACTTGCCCTCTCAGGTGCTAACGGGGCCTTGTTGGGCGTCGCTTCAGGGACAGACCCACAATCCTTTCTCTTTGCTGCTGCCATTGAGTCCCAGAGCAGCTCTGACGACCCCCACCCTCCCCAGGAAGCCAGGGCCATGAGCCACGTTCAAGGTCTCTGCCTGTGAAAGGAAGGCTGGGGATCAGACCGAAGGGACTCTTGCCCATTGGCACTGGGGAGGGCAGGGGAGGGAGTCGGGCTCTCTGGTAGACCAGACTTACGGTGCTCATTGTCTCTTCCCCAGTTGCCTTCGAAGCCTGTCCCAATGTCTCATCCCGGGTGTCCTGGCTCCCCAGCCCCAAAGACCCAACCTTCTCTGTTCATTATAGCCCTGTGGTGTGGTCAGTCCCTCATCAGCCCCCAAGGCTGGACTCCAGCAGATCCCTATGGGTGGCTGAGGCAAGGGGGCTCACCCAGGAGTGAATGGAGCTTGAGGGCCCAAAGACCCACCTTAGGGAAGAGGCCTCCCTTGAGAAAAGAAACGCCCGGGGTAGTGGGAGCTCCTGTGCCCTCCCTGTTGGGTCTCAGAACGCTGTTGAGGGCCGACCTTGAATCATTCCTGTGACATCACCTGGCTCTGAGTTACAGTGTATAAAGTTACAGTGTATATAGCAGCCCTAAAGCTTTTAAATGTGACATATTTATTAATTTTGTCCCTGGCTTGTGAATTTCTGCCTTTTCTTTGTTTTTTTTTTCTTTTCTTTTGGCTGCTCCAGAAACGTACCAAAGCACAAAAAATATTTGTTCCTGTTGGTTTATTTTTGAGTAAAGGAAAACACAAAACACCACCTTCGAGGGGAGCTGTGATAGGCTTCTTTGCAGGGGACCTGCAGGCATGACCTGACTGGGCAAGCCTCTTCCCTCTTTGTGACTCAGTCTCCCCATGTGGAAAACAAGGGGGAGCTCTGGTGCTAGATCCCTTTCGGTGTCTGAGGTCCTTTTCAGCTCTGATACTCGTGTTCCATGTTCTCAGGGCCCTTCCAGCTTGGACACGTTGGCACGCTCCATCCTGCCTTCTCATGGCTACCTTGCATTCCCATGGGAAGCCTGGCTCTTCTCCTCCAAGTACATCAGGTTCACAGCATCATAGACAATAGCTAGCATTTTTAGAGCACTTTAGGGCAGCTTTGGGGCGCCACAGTGCATAGACTTCTGGACCAGGAGTCAGAAAGACTTATCTTCCCGTGTTCAAATCTGGCCTCTGACACTTACTATCTGTGTGACCCTGGGAAGTCACTTCACCCTGTTTGCCTCAGTTTCCTCCTCTGTAAAATGAGCTGGACAAGGAAATGGCGAACCGCTCCAGTATCTTTGCCAAGAAAAGCCCAAATGGCGTCATGAAAAGTTGGACACGACAGAAAATGACTAAAACAAGTCAAAACAAAAATATAGCACTTTGAGGTTTGCAAAGTGATTTAAAAATATTATCATTTGATCCTCACAACAACCCTGTGAGGTAGATGCCATTATTCCCATTTTACAGATGAGGAAATGAGGCAGACAGAGGTTAAGTGACTTGTCCAGTGTCATACAGCTAGTAAGTGTCTGGGGTAGGATTTGAACTCAGTTCTTCCTGACTCCCAAGTTCAATGCTTTATCTATGGCCCCGTCTAGACGTCTCCATTATTGGGGTGCCTCCTTATGGATCATCAGCACCCACTTGTGGTTTAGTGTTGTATCTAGTCTGGGGTAGGGGGTGGCTTGGGAGGAGGAGAGGCTGACCAGGAGGCAGCACCATTGACAAAGGGTGGCGATTTATTCTTCGTCAGACATGGGCAGCCCAGTCTACTCATTGTACAGAACAGAAATGCCTTGGGCTCTTTCCTTTTAATGACATTTTCTTTTCTTTTCTTTTTTTTTTTTTTGGCTAGGCAATGAGGTTAAGTGACTTGCCCAGGGTCACACAGCTAGTAAGTGTTATATGTCTGAGGCCAGATTTGAACTCAGGTCGTCCTGAATCCAGGGCTGGTGCTCTATCCACTGCGCTACCTAGTTGTCCCCTTTTAATTACATTTTCACGCCTTTCAGGCGGGAAGCAGGGATAATATCCCAGGAACGATGAAGAACTAGGACTCAGAAGACCTGGGTTTCTCTCTGGGCTCTGCTCCAATGAGCTGTGTGACCATGAGTGAGTCTCTTAACTTCTCTGGGCCCCAGCTTCCTTACCAATTATAAAACAAGAGGGTCAGTCTAGGTTTACTCTTCCAGCTCTGACATTCTGTGATTCTAGACTTACCCCCAGAGGTGATGGGACTTGCCCAAGGTCACCTTGCCAGTTTGTAACCTGCTGGTACTTAGTTCCAGGAGGAGCTGCCTCTCCTGCCCCAGGACCCAGGGATGGAGAAGAGATGTAGGGGGAGGGACTGAGGGATCAGGAGGGCTGAGGCCACGTCTGCTGGTCAGGGATTTCCTGCCTCTTCTGAGTCCTGCTCAGCATCCCTTGGCATGTGTCTGTGTGGGCAGTTTGGGGAAGCAGGAGCACCTGACTCTGAATCTGAGCCTTCTTCACTTGGTGCTGGGAGGAGTTTTGCCTCCGAGAGATCTCCCTGGACCCAGACACAAGGCCAGGCTGGGCTCACAGAGACCCGGAAGTGACTTTACAGGTCTTCTTGTCCCAGCCTCTTATTTTACAGAGCAGGAAACTGAGGCTCAGAGCGGAGAAGTGACTTGTAGCTAATGTTTCTATAGCACAAAGCACTTTACATATTTTATTTAATTGGATTTGATCCTCACAACAGCCCTGTGAGGTAGGTGCTACTATCATCCCTATTTTACAGATGAGAAAACTGAGGCTGTGTGAGATTAATCGACATGCCTGGGGTCACGCAGCTGGTGTCTGAAATAGGATTCAAACTCAGGGCTTCCTCCCTCCAAGTCCGTCACTTAGCTGGGAGGCAGCTTGCCCAGTGTCACCCAGCAAATTGCAGCAGAATTGGGGTACAAGCCCAAGTCTCCTGGCTGTGGATGCATGTGTTTTCCTTTGCTCAGAGCTAGGAGAGGAAGGAGCTGAGATCAGCATGGCCAGGGAGGGGCCGATGACTGATCCAAGGGCCAAAAGAAATGAGGTGGAGTGAAAAGAAACCAGGCTTCAGGAGAGGCCAGTTGTTTGCTAGTGTAAGAAATCTGTGCCGTGCAGCATTCACAGAGCACTTCGAGGTTTACAAAGCTCTTTGCAGATATGATCTTACTGATTCCCACAGCAACTCTGGGAGGTAGGTGCTATTATTATCCCCATTTAACAGATGAGGAAACCGAGGCGACCGGAAGCTAAATGACTTGCCCACAGTCACACAGCTCAGTGTCTGAAGCTTGATTTGAACTCAGCTCTTCCTCATTCCAGGTCCAGTGCTCTAACCATTGTGCTACCCAGCTGTCCCATAAGGACGACTTCTTCAAAGGAAGGTGGCGTGATGAGATAGAAAGAGCATTGAACTTGGTCTCACGGGTGAGGTTGACTCCCAGCTCTACTTGGGTGACCTTGGACAAGTCATTTCCCTTCCCTAGGCCTCAGTTTCCTCATCTGCAACATGAGGGGTTTGAACTAAATCTGTGAGCCTCATATGATCCCATTTTACAGATGGGTAAATGTAACTTCAGGTTGTTAAGGCAGTGAAATAAAAACTGCTCAGGTTTTGGGAGCAGGGGAATGAGAAGTCCAGGATTCACCTCCCATTTCTGTCACTGGGTATCTGTGTGACCTTGGGAGTCACTTCATCTACTTGGCTGGGCCCCAGTCTCTTCATCTGGAAATGAGATGGGAAGGTCCCTTCCATCTCTGAAATGCTACGTCCTAAGTTCTCTCCAGTTCTGAGGTTCTGTGTTCTATATTCTAAGGCCTTCCCAGAGCTGATATTTGGTATTCTAAGGTCCCTCCCAGGTTGAACATGGTTGGATTCTATGGTCCACTGGCCAGGGCTCTGTGTGAAATCTAGGGTTTCTCATCCTTGTCAAGGGGCATGTGGTTGTCCCCTGAGCCTCAGTTTACCCTCTTGGAAGTGAAGGAAAAGAATATCCTTCCTGTTCCCCCATTCCAGAGGACTGACTGAAGGGATAATAGCAACATATTCACCAACTTTGCCTCCCAAAGGCTCTCTTGGTGAAGAGGGATCAGCTTTGTTCTGTGTGGCCTCCAAGGGCAGAGTGGGAATTAGTGGGTGGGAGGGATAGAATGGAAGTCTTCAGCTTAATAGAAGGAAAAACCCTCCTGCTCTGGAGATCTGAAATGGGTTGCCTTCATACAGGTAGTGAGTTCCCCATTAATGGAGGTCTTTCAAGCAGAGGATAGATAGCTAGAGTCTTGTCAGAAATGTTGTTAGAGGTCCAAGGGTCCTTAAAAGGTCATTTGGTCCAAGATGAGGAAGAGGAGGATGTTGGGAGGGGAGTAGTTCATCCAAAGGCACATGGGTCATCACGATCCAAGAGTCATGATCCAAACCCAGGTTGTAGTTCTGGGGGTTCATAACTTTAAACCTGGAACCTACTCATTTTATACATGAGTTACTGAGGCCTAGAGCTCAAAGTTAAGTGACCTGCCCAAGTCTTACAGGTAACAGAACAGAGATTCAAACCTGGGTCCTCCGACTTGAAATAGTTCTCTATGTACTTGTCTCCCTCATTAGAATGTCAGCTCTTTGTCAGTAGGGATTGCTTCATTCTGCTTGCATTTCCAGCACCTCGCACAGTTCTCAGCATGTAGTAGGTGCTTAATAAATACTAGATTGATCGATAGGTTCAAACCCAGTGTACTCTCCACCAAATCAATGCTCTTTCCGCCGGAGGGTTCCTGGTCACATAAGCATCGGACATGATGACGCTCAAGGTCCCCTGTTCTATTCTGAGATTCTATGACTCTCTTGCACCTGGTGGAATGTGGATTGGGGTTCAGGGTTAGTCACGTAATCAGTCAACAATCATTGATGAGGAACTTATTATGTGCCAAGCATTGTACTAAGATCGAGGGATGCAAAGAAAGGCACAAATAATCTCAGCCCTCGAGGAATTCACATTCTAACGGGGAAGAGACATGCAAAGAGGTAAAAGGAGGTCTCTCAGGGGAAGGCACCAGCATTGGTCATCCTGGTGGGGTCAAACCCCAATAGAAATGGGGGTCACTAAACTGGGCTTTAGGATTCCCAGCAGCTGCAGATTAATGCAGAAACCCTTATGTTGACATTATCTATGTTCTATGTATCTATCTATTATATTTTTACTTATTTTGTTGAATATTTCCCAATGACATTTTAATCTAGTTTGGGCCCGCTTGAGAGTGGCCCTTGGGCAGTGGGTTTGACATCTGTGTTTGGGAATTTTGAGGGTGGAAAGGGAATCCTCTTCCCAGAGTGTGTCTTCAGCTCACCCCTAGCTCTCCTCTAGAAATAGACCCATTGTAGCTAGGAAAAGAGGAAGGAAGAGCCACAGGGAAAGCCCCCTTACCTAGAGAGCCACGTTGGCTTTCACACCAACAAAGAAAAAGTGCTGTGTGACCTCTCTCTGCCTCAGTTTCTTCATCTGTAAAATAGGGGTCATAATAACACCAACCTCCCAGGGATAATTTAAGGATAAAATAAGATATTTGTAAAGTGCATCGCAAACCTTAAAGCTGCACATAAATGGTATTATTTGCAAGTATTCAAATATATACACAAGAGCATAACAAAATGAGGGATAAAACATAATTAGCAAAGAAAAAACCAATTGTAATGATGAACAACCAGCAAGGATTTCTGGTGTGCCTTTTGCGTGCCTGGTGCTGGGCACACGAATACAAAAAGAAGAAGCCTCTGTCTTCTAGGAGGGTATGGTCACAAGTTTGGACTTGGTAGTCCTGGTCATGCATTGGGTAAATGTCAAGGGCAGGGGCAACCTGGAGACAGTTCCCATAAGCCTCAGGGTCAGATCGTTCATTTTTAAGGGTGAGAATTTACACCTTGGAAATCAGTGAGCTCTACAAATCAAGGCTTGATTTGCTGATTGTCTAGACTTGAGAAAGTGATGGAGAAAACATCTTAATAATGTGGATCAAACTGAAAAGTGTGCCATGGGTACAGGTTTTTTTGGGGTGGGGATGGGGGTAGGGAGAGCCAGATGTGAAACATTTACCAGCACACCCTTGATTCAAACCCAGGTCTTTCTAACTCCCAGCCCAGTTCTTTTTTACAATGTACCACACTGTAAATAAATGTAAATCTAACTGTAAACTTTTGTTATATAGCATAGAGATGATGTTTTTAAATTTATGATAGAATTTGCTTGTGAATCTCTTTAGTCCCGAGTGTTTTATTACAATACAGCTCGTTAACAGCCTTTTCAATTACTCTTTCTGATGTTCCTTTATTTAATCTATTTCTTGTTTTGTGAATTGGGGAATTTTTATAGTTTTGTGAATATTCATCCATGTCTTTTTTAGTCTCAATTTGTTGGTATATGACGATGTGTAATAGTCACTGAGAATTTTCTTTATTTCTTCATTCTAAGGATTTCTCTCATTTTATTTTTTATCTTGGCAGCTTGTTTTTTCTTTTCATTTTACTTAAATTTGCTAATGGTTTATTAATTTTATTGGTCTTTTCAGGAACCCGATTGTTTTATATATGTATATATATATAATATATATTTATACTTATATATACACACACACATATATATAAATTCAGTTGTTCACTTGCTTTTGTTAATTTCTCTTTTAATTTGGCTGATTTTTTTATTGTGTGCTTGGTATAAAGATATTAATTTGTTGATTTTTCTCATTTTAGCTGCAAACCCAACTCACTAATCTTCCCTTTTTTTCTTTTGCTAATATAAATGCTCAGGGATAGTTTTTCCCCTGAGAGCTACTTGAACTGCATCCCATAAAATTTGATATGTTTATTCATATTGTCATTATCTTTGCCATAGTTTTAAAAAATGTTTCTATAATTTGTTCTTGGACCCAAACATTATCTAGCAATTCATTTTTTGGTCCCAGTCTAAAAAAATGCATCTCTTAACCATAGTTTCCTTCTTGATGACTATTTTTATTGTAATATGGTCTGCAAAAGAAGGACTTGAAATTCTGCCTTTTTGGATTAGAATTCACACTGTCAGTCACTCATAGTTATAAAATTTTAAAGAATTTTTCCTGTTGAAGTTCTACTTCTATGTTGATTTGTATATCAAATGCCATGCCAAGGCTTGTTTCTTCAATAAAATAAAAATAAAAATTCCTAGAATTGTTAAGACATGTCAAATGTCCTCTTATTCTCAGAAAGTAGACTTAACCTAGCTGGGTGAAACTCAGTTTCTCTCAATCATATTCCAGCTCTTTCCATTGTTCCTCATCTTATGTATAAAGTCTTGTGCAATTCATATTGGTTTTTCCTGACAGGTAATATTTTTCTCCATGATTACCAGTAAAATTATTTGTCATTGTGGCTTTGGAATCTGAAGACAATATGTCTGAGTGAGTTGCCTCTGGAGTTTATTGCTAATGGTGTCTTTTAGGTTCTGTCAACCACACTATTGGGTATATACCCCAAAGAAGTAAAATGCAGAGGGCAAGATCCTAAGTATATGAAAAACAATTCCTCTCTTCCTTAATTTCAATAATACTGGGACCTTTTCTTGTATGATTCTCTGAAATATAATGGTCAGATTTTTTTCTTCACTATTTTAGGTTTGAAAATCCATGTTTTCTTTCAAAGATTGGTCCTCAAATTCCATCATGTTTGGTGACTAAGTCATAAAACATCTTTCCAGTTGAATTGTCCTTCGATTTTATTTTGATGTTTGCTTTGCACTGTTCCTGATTTGTCTTCCAGTAGGACACTTTTCTCAGTGTTCAGTTTTATTTATATTTCCATGCCTTTTTCATGTAGTAAAACTATCATTTTGCCATGGTCCTTCATTACTGATATCTGTTCTGTGTATTTGTTATCCAAGTTGATATGCCTTGTGAAAATTCTGGCTTTTTGTGGTCATTGTAGACTTTAATTGGCCACCCCCCCCCCCTTCTAGTGTTTTCTCTTTGGTTTCTTTTGGCCCCTAAGATTTGTTGATTCTGTTCTAGTCTCCCCCCTTCCCCAACTTGCTCATTTCTTTTACTGTTTCTCTTCTTTTTATGTGATAGCCTTTTAAAAATATTTTTGTTTACCACTATTCTCTTTTTTTATGTTTCTTTCATTGTTCTGGAAGGAATTTGGGAAAGCTGGTCCACTTACGACACGTCTCCCTACCATCTTGCTAGAAATCTTTTTTATCTAACTCCCCCCCCCCATTTCAAATGAAATTGAGGCTTATAGAAGAAAATTGCTTAAGGTAAAACAGAATTCAAACCCCTCCCTCCAAACCTCCAGACTACTGTGAGGAAAACACTTTGTAAATCTTAAATCACTTTAGAAATGTGGGCTATTTGGATTATTGGTATGAGACAGAGCGCTATGGATAGGACAAATGTGAATAGTCTTATTTCAGGTGAAACATTTTCAAGGTCTAACCTTGACCCAAGTTCACTCATCCCAAATGGTCTGGGGTATGAAGAATTTAGAAAAGCATGGGAAGATTTGTATGAACTGATAAAGAGTAAAGAAAACAGAAGCTGGAAGGCACCATACACAACGTGGGGTGAGGGGAGATCTTTCTAGTCAGGATTTGTACACTGGGAGAAGTCTTTTCCCAAGATGCCATTGTGTGGCTGAAGCTCATGGAACACTCATTTGTGGTTCTCAACTGTACTTGAAGAGCAAGAAGTATAGTTCTGTCTCCTCCATCCCCCATCCCCATAGAACTCCTTACTTTCATAACTTTCTTTTCAACCTTGGAGAGTCTCTGGAGAGTTCAGAAACTCATAGGAATCTTAGAAAGTTAGACCTGGTAGAGACCGTGGTATTGAGGGAAAGAAGCAGAATTTAGTGCCAATGTATAGGCCTGGCGTTGATGCTTAGTAGGACCATGATGCAGCCCATTCATTCTCCTGAGCTTCAGTTTCCTTTTATATAAAATGTAGAGATTAGAGCCCTGATAAAAGGGTACTAGAACTGGAAAGAAACTTAGAAGGCATCTGGTCAGGGGCCCGAGATGTAGAGCTGGAAGGGGCTTCAGAGGGCATCTAGCTCTACACTCTCTATTCATATGTGGGGAAATTGAGGCTCAGGGAGAGTAAACAACTCAGCCGAGGACTCAGGTAGTGATAGAATGGAATTTGAATCCAGGTCCATTGACTCCAAAACTAGTGTTCTTTGCTCTGCCTTGTGTTTTTACACCAGAGTCATTTACCAAATATATGCCCCACCCTGTACAAGGAAAATCAGTTAAGGAAAAAAAAACTAACACAGTGATTTCATGTGACAATATACGCCACATTCCACACTCATAGTCCCCTCCCTATATACTTAGAGAAGGGAAGGCATAGGATCAGAATAACCTAGATTTGGGACTAGAAGGGATTAAAGAGACCCTCTAGCCTATCTCATTTTACAGGACGTAAATAGGATTCAAATCCAGATGTTCAGAGTCCAAATCCAGTGCCTTTCAAGAACAGGGCCTGGTATGTAAGAGAGGCTGAACAAATGCTTTTTGGATAAATGAATGGATGAATAAATGAATAAATAGATGGATAAATGAGTGGATGGATGGATGGATGGATGGATGAATGAATAGATGAATAAATGGATGATTAAACGGGTG